>NC_082741.1:3827500-3890000 GCF_016772045.2 Ovis aries
TCTTCCTAACTCAGGGATGGAACCCAGGTCTCCCACATTGCAGGCGGATTCTTTATCAGCTGAGCCACCGGGGAAGGCCAAGACTACTGGAGTGGGTAGCCTACCCCTTCTCCAGCAGATCTTCCCAACCCAGGAATCAAACCAGGTTCTCCGGCATCACAGGCGGATTCTTTACCAAGTGAGCCACCAGGGAAGCCCCACAGACACTCTGACTCACTTTAAAATCTACACAAGGAAGACGGGAGCCATGGACTGTCAAGACAAGCAAACTACTGCATAGGATGGACCAACAGCAAGGACGTGCTGCACACCATTGGAAACTGTACTCCACATACTGGGATAAAATATAAGGGAAAAGGACAGAAAAAAAAGAAAATGCATATATCTGTATAATTGAATCACTTGTCGGTAAAGCAGAAACTAAGCACACTGAAAATCCACTACACCGCAATAAAACAAATTAACTGGAAAAGCGATTCAGTATTGTTCAGAAACTACATAGATCTCCACCTTAGATTTCAAAATTGCTAACGTTTACTGTAAAAGTCACCTCTTGAGCCAGCTGTCTGGCTGCTCGTTTACTTCCTACTTATTCTTAAGCAGCTTGAACGCATTCTTGGAATGGCAAGTACTGACACGTTTCTACAAATACGCATTTCTAGAAAGAAAACCTTATACATCATGATATATGTTTATGCACGGCTGAGACGCTCTGCTGTGCACCTGAAACTATCGTAAGATGGTTAACTGACTGCACGCCGACGGAAAATTGAAAAGTAAAAAGAAAAAACACGCATTAAATGTAAAAAAATAAAATAAAAGTAAAGCTATTGCAGAGCTGTTAAAGCTGTTACTGGCTTTCTCATCCTCACTGAGGGCTTCACACAGTGTTACATATGCAGAAATACATATGTCACGTATTTCTGTAAACCAGCTTTGCGCTCAGTCACATCCAACTCCTGTGACCCCAGGGACTGCAGCCCGCCAGGCTCCTCTGTCCATGGGGTTCTCCCAGCAAGAATACTGGAGCGGGTGGCCGTCCCCTCCTCCACGTACCTACCTTTACAGGTTGCACCATCTCTAACTACACACACACTCTTAACTTAGTCTGGAGGATTATATCTGAGGGTATTCATATCTCACGTGCTTCCTTCCTCATCTTCTCTGACTTGCATCCTGAAGGTCTTTCTGAGAAAAAAATAAGGCCACAGGAAGGCCTCCAGGATGTAGTTTTGCTCTGGGCATGTTTACGTGATGAGACAAGTGTTAGGACAAGTACAGAGAAAGCATGCATAAACACAGGATGATGGAAGACAGACAAGCTGGATACACCCAGAGTTCCCGTCTCCCCTCTATGTATTTCTGGAGGACACGCACTGTTGTTGGGAACTAGACACATGTGGGGTTCCCTGATGGCTCAGTGGGTGAAGAGTCTGCCTCCAATGCAGGAGACACAGGAGACCTGGGTTCTATCCCCTGGAGGAGGAAATGGCAACCCACTCCAGTATTCTGGCCTGGAGAATCCCATAGGCAGAGGAGCCTGGTGGGCTAGTCCATGGGGTTGCAAAGAGTCAGACAGGACTAAACGACTTAGCACACAGGGAGACACTTGTGAGCCACATGCACGGTGGGTGAGGTGCAAATAGCAACTTATATAATGAAGATGGAGGTGAGCAAAAAGAACCTCACACATCGATCCAAATAGAACTGCCAGATCTAGAGCGGGAATGGAGAAGAATTGTTCAGTTGCTCAGTTGTGTCTGACTCTTTGCAACCCCCATGGACTGCAGCACGCCAGGCCTCCCTGTCCATCACCAACTCCCGGAGCTTGCTTTGAACTCATGTCCATTGAGTCGGTGATGCCATCCAACCATCTCGTCCTCTGCCGTCCCCTTCAAGGTACGGATGAAGGCACAACTGCTAGATATCTGCCCTGCTTGAGCTGGAAGAATAATGTGTGTGTGTGTGTATATGTGGGAGCGGAAATCAGATTAGCAAAACCAAATCACTTGAGAGCATTTAATCAACATTATTTTACAAATGTCTGCAAGCGTCGGTCTTGTTTTTTTAGGACCTTAACTGGCAGCCTAGTATGTGTGTGCATGTATTCACAGAAAACTTAAACTGGGTGTGAAAAGGAAGTCAAAGCATGAACCAAAAAAGAGTGCCTTCCAAGAGTCTTGCATTCAGACTGTGTATGAGCCAGTCGAAAGCAGACGAAATGGGCACTTCCCTGGCGATCCAGCAGTTAAGACTCTGGGCTCCTAGGTAGGGGGCACCAGCCTGATTCCCCATCAGGGAAATCAGATCTCCCATGCTGCCAAGTACAGTCGAGAGATTAAAGGCAAATGAATAGCAAAAGAACCTAAAACTCCTCTATACTCCCCTTCTTCACCCCCGCTCTAAAATTCCTGGCATCCACGGGTCTGTTCACTGTCATCATAGATTTTGCCTTTTGGAGGCTGGCTTTTCACACTCAGTCTTACGCATTTAAGATTCCTCCATGTCTCTTCATGGCTTGATAACACATTTCTCTTGAGCAAAGAGTCACATCCCACTGACTGGATGGACCACTGTTCATCCATTCACTTACAGAGGGCCATTCTTGATTGCTCCCGAGTTGGTTTTTTTTTTTCCATCGTTTTTCAAATTTATTCTTAATTGAAAGATAACTGCGTTAAATATTTTTTTTTGTTTTCTTTCAAACCTCAACGTGAATTAGTTATGCTGCTGCTGCTGCTGCTGCTAAGCCACTTCAGTCGTGTCCAACTCTGTGCAACCCCAGAGACGGCAGCCCACCAGGCTCCCCCATCTCTGGGATTCTCCTGGCAAGAACACTGGAGTGGGTTGCCATTTCCTTCTTCAATGCATGAAAGTGAAAAGTGAAAGTGAAGTCACTCAGTCCTGTTCGACTCTTAGCAACCCCACGGACTGCAGCCCACCAGGCTCCTCCATCCATGGGATTTTCCAGGCAAGAGTACTGGAGTAGGGTGCCATTGCCTTCTCTGTGAATCAGCCATAGGTATGAATATATCCCTTCCCTTTTGAACCTCCCTCCCATCTCCCTGCCCCATGCCACCCCTCTAGGTTGACACAGAGCCCCCGTTTGAGTTTCCTGAGACATACAACAAATTCCCATTGGTTCTTTATTTTACATATGGTGATGGAAGTTTCCATGTTACTCTCTCCATACATCTCACCCTCTCCTCCCCTCTCCCCATGCCCATAAGTCTATTCTCTGTCTGTTTCTCCACTGTTGGCCTGTAAATAAACTCTTCAGTATCATTTTTCTAGATTCCAAGTACACGTGTTCAGTTCAGTTCAGTTGCTCAGTCGTGTCCAGCTCTTTGCAACCTCATGAATCACAGCACGCCAGGCCTCCCGTTAGAATACGATATTTATTTTTCTCTGACTTCACTCTGCATTATAGACTCTAGGGCCATCCACCTGTTAGAACTGACTCAAAGGCGTCCCTTTTGATGGCTGAGTAAATGTGCCCGTGGGTATATGTACCACGACGTCTTTATCCATTCATCTTACGATGGACATCTAGGTTGCTTCCACGTTCTAGCTATTGTAAACAGTGCTGCAATGAACAATGGGAGACCGACGTCTTTTTTTCGGTTTTGGATTCCTCAGGGCATATGCCAAGGAGTGGGATTGCTGGGGCACAGGGTGGTTTTATTCTCCGTTACTCCCAAGTTTTAGCAGGTATGAATGAAAGCAGTGACAAGCCTTGGTGGGGTGGGTTTACATGTGGACCTAAGTGTTCAATTTATCTGCAAAAACTCAAAGGACTGTTGAATCCTCTTACTGTTTGTTGTTTTTTTTTTTTTAAATTGGAGTAGAGTTGCTTTACAAAGCTGGGATGGTTTCTGCTGTCCAGCAACATGAATCGGCTGTAGGTGTACAAGTATCCCCTCTTTATTGCATTCCATTCCCATTTAGGTCACCACACAGTACTGACTTAAGTTCCCTGTACTATTAGGCAGTTTAAATTAGTCATCTATTTTACAAATAGTATCATAGTGTACCTGTCAATCCCAACCTCTCAACTCATCCCACCCA
Organism: Ovis aries; assembly: GCF_016772045.2. Classification (NCBI taxonomy): domain Eukaryota; kingdom Metazoa; phylum Chordata; class Mammalia; order Artiodactyla; family Bovidae; genus Ovis; species Ovis aries. Next base: position 3,831,569 of record NC_082741.1, read on the forward strand.
CCTTTTACTAAAACCCTTTGTCTCCATACCTACATTCCCTACATCAGTGTCTCTATCTCTGCCTTCCGAATGGGTCCATCTGGGACCATCTTTCTAGATTCCACCTATATGTGTAAATACAGGCTGTTTTTTCTCTGACTTAACTAGCCTGTGCCATTTTGTCTTGGATGTGTCTTTTGTAAAAATCATAAAACTTGGCTTCTTTAAAAGGCACTCTGTGCAGAGACACGTGATGTACCACACAGAGCAAAATATTAATTGTAGGATCTAGGTAGTAGCTATAGGAATGTAAAGTCATAGAATTCTTTGGTTTTCTAAAGTTATGTTTGAAAACCTTCCTAACAAATGTTGGGGGAGAAGTGACAAAAAAAAATAACAAAAATAAATAAATTTGAAAAACAGACTAAGGGGTTGGATGTGAACAAATGTCCAGTTCAGTTCAGTCGCTCAGTCGTGTCTGACTCTTTGCGACCCCATGGACCACAGCACGCCAGGCCTCCCTGTCCATCACCAACTCCCAGAGTTTACCCAAATTCATGTCCATCGAGTCAGTGATGCCATCCAACCATCTCACCCTCTGTCGTCCCCTTCTTCTCCTGCCCTCAATCTCTCCCAGCATCAGGGTGTTTCCCCATGAGTCAGCTCTTCCCATGAGGTGGCCACAGGACTGGAGTTTCAGCTTTAGCATCAGTCCTTCCAATGAGCATCCAGGACTGATTTCCTTTAGAATGGACTGGTTGGCTCTCCTTGCAGTCCAAGGGACTCTCAAAGGTCTTCTACAAAAAGACAGTTCAAAAACATCAATTCTTCAGGGCTCAGCTTTCTTTATGGTCCAATTCTCACATCCATACATGACCACTGGAAAAACCATAGCCTTGACTAGATGGACCTTTGTTGGCAAAGTAATGTCTCTGCTTTTTACTATGCTGTCTAGGTTGGTCATAACTTTCCTTCCAAGATGTAAATGGGTTCAATAATTTCCAAGTGCTTAGAAAGTGTTGTCTGACATGTCTGATTAAGTAAAGTACTATTTTACTTCATTACTATGAATAGGGGAAATTAGCATATTCCTCCGATGATCACCGAGTCCCAGAATCATCCCTTGGAAATCCATCCCATGAAGAAGAGGGAGTTTCATTTACACACTGACTTCCCTGGTGGTCCAGAGGCTAAGACTCTGTGTTTCATACGCAAAGGACCTGGGTTCAATCCCTGGGCAGGGAATTAGATTCCACAGGTCATAACTAAAGAGCCCACATGTTATAGCTAAGAGTTGGTGCAGTCCAAAAAAATTAAGCAACTCACACGGAGACTCATCATCCAACTCCATTCTCTACAAAGAAATGCAATCTTGCATGTCATTCAGACTCTAAGTCGTGTTCATCTCTGTGATCCACGGACTGCAGCGCACCAGGGCTTCCCTGTCCATCACCAGCTCCCGGAGTTTACTCAAACTTATGCCCATTGAGTCGGGGATGCCACCCAACCATCTCATCCTCTGACGTCCCCGTCTTTGGTCTTCTATCTTCCCTAGCATCAGGGTCTTTTCCAATAAGTCAGCTCATGTAATGGGTACCACGCTTATTTTTTAACTTGTAGCATCTTCTCTAGGTATCACCCATATGTAAGTCTTCAGAGGCGAGGGACAGAGACAAATTACTTGCCATCATACGGAGAACACTGAATATGACTTCTTGCCACAGACACTGCCTAACGTCCAGGCTACATTACCTGTCTCTGCACATCTTATACCCACGTGACCCCCGACCACCAAGACTCTGAATAACACCTTTGTTATGTTGGGTCTACCGAACGGGATCTGAAAACACTTGAGAAGGAAGATGCTTTGTGGAAAGGGAGGGGATTTAGAATTTTTGCACATTTTCAAATCATTTCTTAGCTCTTGTGTTTTCTCACTTTATTTTTTGTAGAGTTGATTTGGGCTTCCCTGGTGGCTTAGTGGTAAAGAATCCGCCTGCTAATGTAGGATACATGGGTTCAACCCCTGGGTCAGAAGATCCCCTGGAGAAAGAAATGGCAACCCTCTCCAGTATCCCTGCCTGGACAATCCCGTAGACTGAGAAGCCTGGTAAACTACAGTCCATGGGGTCACAAGGAGTTGCACACGACTTAGCACACACAGAATTTAAACAATCTTCCATTCAATTTAAAACAACAGAGAGAAAATAAGGTTTTATAAAAGAGAGAGAAGAAACGTAATGCTTAGTTGGAGAAATCCCTTTCCCGTAGCATTCAACGCACTGACTACAGAGTTCAATGTGTGGGTTTTCACGGCCTCCCTTCTTATCTTTCAGGTTTTGCCATAATGTGCTTCCTCCAGGAAGCCCTCCAGGCTGTGTCCAAGACCAACTCAGATGTGATTTCTAGCTGTTCCCAAATGTGTCATTTGTCTTAAAAGCCGTACAAGAGGAACTTCAGGGTTTTGTTTTTTTTTTAAGTATTTATTTATTGTTTCTCTTCCCTTCTATCAAGAGCTCAACACCCTACACATCACACTGACAAACAGCCTTCTGAAATCAAGTAACACCTGGCTGTACACTGTACATGCGGCTTTAAGCACTGAATCACATCAAACGGGGGCCCCCAGTTTCCATGCCGTTGACTGGCACTTCCAGTCAGACTGAGAGCAGCGTATTCCGTTAAGCATAAAGTGCCGGATAAATGAAATGCGCTCGAATCATCGGGAAACGACCAGCGACGCCTGGTCCTTGGAAACGTTAGCGTCCACAAAAACGGTCGCTGGGGCCAAAAAGCCTGGGGTCTGCTGACATAAGAGACAAGAGCGTTGAAACCAGTAAAGGGAAAGAAAGACGTACGGAAGGATGGGGCTAAACAGGAGGACAGGACCCAACTCTCATGATTCTGGGATCTATCGACACGCTTGCCTGTATTCAGAGACTCGCTAAGGCTGATGAACAAAAACCGTTCATTATAATGAACATGTAGCTTATAATCGTGTAGCTTATCAATTGGTGGATGCGTTCTTCTTTTAAATCTCCTGATCTCTAACCTTTGGGCACATGAATCATAAACTCGGAGTTTCCATGGCAGCAAATAGCAGACATATGTTTACCATGCGTGCCTTTTGGGGTCTATTCTCTGAGCGAAAGTCTGGGTGAAAAAAAAATAACAGCAACAAAATACCCCAAGCAGGTTAAAAAAAAAAAATGAGAATGCACAAACACCATGGCTGAATCTACCGTCTATTTCTCTTTTGAGAGGAATGTTTTCTCTTGAGAGTACAAATCCTTCGCAGACCTGCTGGTAACAGGTTCTGTAATTAGAGCAATGAAACCAGAAACGGAGAGGTTTCAGAAATAAGCCAGGCAAGATTCCAGCATGCCCTAACGGGTACCTGCGTCCTGGAGCTCCAAGGTCAGGAAGCACAGAACTGTTCCGAAGCAGAAAAGGTACACTGAAAGCTTTCACTCAACTGGAGGAAGGGTAGATATCCACACTCTCATCTGCCAAGCCACAGTGGGAAGAGCACAGCCCCAGTGAACAGACCAAGAGCCGTTGAGGAGTTATAGCAATGTCTCTATCAGCAAAGAGGCAGCAGAGGATGAGATGGTTAGATAGCATCACTGACTCAAGACAAATGAGTGTTAGCAAACTCCCAGAGACAGTGAAAGATAGGGAAGCCTGGCATGCTGCAGTCCATGGGGTTGCAAAGAGTCAGACTCAACTGCGTGGCTGAACAACAACAAGAAAATATCAAAGCACTGGAGAAGAGCGTCGACTTTAACACCAGGGTTCTATAGAGGCAAGAAGAGACAGAGGTACCAGGCTCACTGGGAACAGCACATTTGGGCAAAGATCCCCTGGAGAAGGCCATGGAAACCCACTCCAGTATTCTTGCCTGAAGAATCCCATGGACAGAGGAGCCTGGTGGGCTACAGTCCATGGGGTCTCACCGAGTTGGACACAACTGCACTGGCTTAGCAGGCATGCACACTTCTATAACATAAAGAAGGAAAAAAAAACGCACATGACCTTGGAGGTGCTTGTGAGATCCACCCAAGAGAAATGGAATTCATTTCCTTGGCAAGCCCGCATTCAGTTACTGAGGACTCTAACATGCTTAGTTAAAATCAAAATATATAATGCATATGATAAAGTCAAAATATATAATACATATTATAAAATCAAAATATATAATACATATCATAAATTCAAAATATATAATATATATTATAAAGTCAAAATATATAACATATTATACATATATATATATGCCTGATATATGCCATATATATATATATATATATGTTGCCATTGTAGATTATTTCCTAAAACCAGTTGTGGATAAATAACACAATGTTGGATTCTAAACCTAACATTAAAGTATCTATTGACTCCATATTGGCACAAGTAAATGACTGAATAAATAAACAGGGGAAAACGGACAAATCTCTCATGCAAAAAACCTTCAAATGATGTAGACGAAGAACAGAAAGAGAGCAGTGAGTCCCGATCCTGAAGCCAGCAACACACAGTACAGGCTTCTCTCAAAGAGGACGGCAGGCAAAGGGGGACAGTCCCTCCGTGGTGGAGGGCCCCGGGAAGATGATCTCGGCCGGGTGATGAAGGTCACACCATGGGCCATGAGGGCACAGCCCTTTGGCCGCCACGTGAGCAGATGGGCAGGGCACCTCTGTGGGTTTCAGCGCCTGACCCACAACTGCAGTCTAACGGCCAGAGAAACCTTGATGCAGGGACATTCCACACGATCCCCGATCGGTCCTCCTCCCAAACCGTCAGGGTCCCAAAAGACAAGCAAAGGAGGAGAGACGGTCACAGACAAGAGCTGCCCGGCAGCTATAAGGAATAGAGGCATTAGACCATGGGATCCTGGCTCAGGCCCACACAAAGGATGAAGACTGAGGCAACCTGGAAGCTGTGTGGACTGTGGTTAGCTAACTCTGCACACAGACAGGTTCCTTATTTGTATCAGATGTACGTTAGTAACAGAGGATGCTAATGAGAAGGGAATCCAGGGTGGGATATGGACCACATGAGATTCCAAGGAGACTGGATGTCCCCTCCAACAATTTGTAAAGCGAAAACTAAACCAGGACTTTCCTGACAGTCCAGTGGTTGGAACTTCCCCTTCCAGTACAGGGGGAACAGGTTCGATCGCTGGCTGGGAAGCTAAGAGGCCCACCTGGCTTGTGGACCAAAAAAAAAAAAAAGCAAAATACAAAATAGAAGGAAAATTACAGCAAATTCAGTAAAGGCTTTAAAGATGGTCCACATCAAAAAAAAAAAAAAAAGGAAAAAAGAAAAAACTCTTAAAAAAAAAAACCTAGAGTTAAAAGTACAGTCTAAAAGCATTTTTTGATAATATTGTCTCAAGAATGTAAATCTGACATACTGTGTTCTCAAGGGAGTAATCTGCATACATATAAACTTGAAAGAGATTAAAATGTACATTTCAATTTATACATAACATATTTCTTTTATACTTTAAACTTGAGAAAAAATATCTAAAAATGCAAAGTAGTAGAAAAACCTTTTAATGAAAAGAAATAAGTAGTTGATTTTTTTTTAAAGACTTACTAGGTATTACAGAAAAAAGAAAGCCTGGAGTGATTTACAATTCAATAAGTCCCAAATTCGGAAAGAATTAACAAAAATCCCAGAATTATACCACCTAGCATCATCACAAAGAACTCTCTCACTGGAAGAGACCTTGATGCTGGGAAAGATAGAGGGCAGGAGGAGAAGGGGACGACAGAGGATAAGATGGTGGGATGGCATCACCAACTCAATGGACATGTGTTTGAGCAAGCTCCGGGAGCTGGTGATGGACAGGGAGGCCTGGGGTGCTGCAGTCCATGGGGTCACAAAGGGTCAGACATGACTGAGGGACTGAACTGAACAGAGGATCATCACCGTCCTTTTGAAGGACCTGGCTCTGAGCAGGATACTAAGAGTTAATTCAGGTCGGGACATCCTTCATTCTCAAAAAGATACATATGATGCAAAAGATACATATGATAGGATGGACAGATCGACTTGAAGAGTCAACTCCTGTCTGAGCTACTGTAGATGTTCACAGAATTGAACTGCTTCTTTTAAACCGATGAATCTTAAATTAGCCTCCATTTTCATTTTCCCAGTGTTTCTTCTCCCGTCTCATAGCCACAGATTTAAAGCTTCAGAGACTTAAAACCGCTCTTGGCAAAGAGCGTGTGGGAAGGAATAGCCTTAGAAGGATATTTGTCACTTTCATTTATTACATGTTCCCTGGCGGCTCAGTGATCAAGAATCCGCCTGCAGTGCAGGAGAGCCAGGTTCGATCCCTGGGTGGGGAAGATCCCCTGCAGGAGGGCATGGCAACCCACTCCTGTATTCTTACCTGGGAAACCCCATGGAAAGAGAAGCCTGATGGGCTACAACCCACGGTCGCAGAGTTGGACATAACTGAGGGACCAACGCTTTCACTTTCACTTCCTGCATCCACTGATGGAACTAACGGCTGAGACAGATCCCAACATTCAGCTCTTGTTTATAATCAGAGATAAAAGCATCATACGCACACATTCCCGTCTGGGTCACTACCACGTGTGAATCCCTTTTAAGTTTCACACTCTCCCATTTCCCCCTGACTGATGCCATCAATGTTAAAACCAAGCTGAAGGTCTACTGTAATGGAAAGCTCTTAACAAGACTTGAAAGTGAACGTCTCTCAGTCGTGTCCGACTCTTTGCGGCCCCAGGGACTATACAGTGCATGGAATGCTCCAGGCCAGAATACTGGAGTGGCTAACCTTGCCCTCCTCCAGGGGCTCTTCCCAATGCAGGGATTGAACCCAGGTCTCCCACGTTGCAGGCGGATTCTTTACCAGTGTATGGGATGCTCCAGGCCAGAATACTAGAGTGGTAGCCTTACCCTCCTCCAGGGGATCTTCCCAATGCAATGATCGAACCCAGGTCTCCCACGTTGCAGGCGGATTCTTTACCAGTGTATGGGATGCTCCAGGCCAGAATACTAGAGTGGGTAGCCTTTCCCTTCTCCAGGGGCTCTTCCCAATGCAACAATCGAACCCAGGTCTCCCAGGTTGCAGGCGGATTCTTTACCAGCTGAGCCACCAGGGAATCCCAAGCAGCTGTGAAGTCTCTTCCTATACAACTGGCAAGGGCTTCCCACAGGGCAATAGCGGCCAAAGCACGAGATGGATTCAACCCAAGGGTCAGGAAGATCCCCTGGAGAAGGGAATGACAACCCACTCCAGTGTTCTTGCCTGGAAAATCCCACGGACAGAGGAGCCTGGTGGGCCACAGTCCTTGGGGTCGCAGAGTCAGATATGATGAAATAGCAACCCAATTGGCCGAAACACAACACACACCATCTCTCCCTGCAACATCTGATAAGCTTATCTACAGCCTTAAGTATAACTTTTTTCTCTTCATTATTGACATTTCTTCCTTGTTACTGTAGTTATGAGAGTCAGGGGAACGAAACATCAAATCAGAGAACATTTTCCTTCACACAGGCAAATATTAAAATGAAGGTACCCCGGTACAGTGGTCGGTGGTGACTGTAGGTATATCTGTGAGGCTGTGAATCATTTCAACCCACAGGAAGTTCAGTAAACCTCCTTGCCCATTTCCTAATGTCTGCTGAGACAGTTTAGTCACTTAAATCATGTCTAAGTCTTGTGATGCACATGGACTGTAGCCCACCAGACTCCTCTGTGCATGGGATTTCACAGGCAAGAATACTGGAGCAGGTTGCCATTTCTTTTTTTTTTTTTTTTTTTACTTTTTTATTTTTTTAATTTTAAAATCTTTAATTCTTACATGCGTTCCCAAACACGAACCCCCCTCCCACCTCCCTCCCCATAACATCTCTGTGGGTCATCCCCATGCACCAGCCCCAAGCATGCTGTATCCTGCGTCAGACATAGACTGGCGATTCAATTCTTACATGATAGTATACATGTTAGAACATCTGCGTTCTCAGAAAGCATCACTTTCATCTCGCAAACCATCCAAAGCCTGTGGAGAACCAGCGACACGAAAGGTTCTCTCTTTCATTCGATCCAGAGAACCAATCCCTGACAGATATTGACACCAGTCACCACGACCTCGGTTCTTGCCATCAATAACCTAGTTTTAAAGATCAACCCATCTCCTTAAGTGGGTCTTTGTCTCTAAGTGGCTTTTGGGAAGAGAAGAAAAGAAAAAAATTGTTTCCGTGATGAAACAGGTGTGCTCTTGAACGAGGGAGTGGCCGAGAGAATCATTTAATAATTCAGATCAGGAATTTCAGAACACACTGATCGCTCAGAGGGGAGGGGGGCCTGGGAGGAGAAGAGACGAATTTTACATGATGGCCCAGCACGAAGCAGAACAAACTCACATCACGTCTTGAGAATGTCGGAAAGCAAATATTCTGTGATTCTACGACATCTGGAAAGTAAAATGACGGTATATAATCAAACAGAAAGAGACTCATCGACTCAGAGGACAAACTGGTGGTTGCCACTGGGCAGAAGGGGAAAGATGCTGTAAGAAGTACAGGCTGCTACGTGTAAATTCAATGAGACACACGGATGTATAATGTAAGGCCAAAGAATCGATGCTTTCAAACGGTGGTGTTGGAGAAGACTCTTGAGAGTCCCTTGGACTGCAAGGAGATCCAACCAGTCCATCCTAAAGGAAATAAGTCCAGGTGTTCATTGGAAGGACTGATGCTGAAGCTGAAACTCCAATCCATTGGCCATCTGATTTAAAGAGTTGACTCACTGAAAAGACCCTGATGCTGGGAAAGATTGAAGGCGGGAGGCAAAGGGGACGACAGAGGATGAGATGGTTGGATGGCATCACCGACTCGATGGACAGGAGTTTGAGCCAACTCATGAATGACAGGGAAGGTTGGCGTGCTGCAGTCCATGGGGTGGCAAAGAGTTGGACTCAACTGTGCCACTGAACAACATTATACTAGATAGAGAATATGGCCAATATTTTATAACATTAAATCGAGCATAAACTACAAAATACAGAATCATTACACTATACATCTGAAACTCATATAACATTGTAACTCAACTATACTTCAGCACAAAATAAGTACATAAGTAACCAATCGGGCTCGAAGCTTCCTAGCCTTTCCTCTCGCCTACCTGACATGAGCCTGCCCACATTAGGTTTTAGATCCATCCTTCTGGAAGGCTCCCTCCAGCTCCTGCCGTCCCCCCTTGCTGGGCACCTGAGCAGGACACAGACATCTTTCCATCGCCTGTCACGCCACAGTCTCATCAACCCTGTCTCCTAACGGTCTGTTCCACGCTCTCTGTGCCAGCCCCTCCACACCCTTGCTCTCAGGGACAGATGTGAGGAAGTACACGCAATCAGAAGAATACCCCTCCAAAAGTCCCAGCAGCCCAGCCTCCTGCTTCTCAACCAAGAGTCTCTGTCACCCCGAGGGTCTCAGGCACACATGGAAAGGTCCCGTCTTTGTGAGCTCCCCACTCCATGGGACCATCATGCCCACTGAACTCACTGCCATCACGCTGCAGCTGTCTCTTTCATCCTGTATCTTTCATTTTCCCTTTGGCTGGACCACACAACATATGGGATATCAGCAGGCATGGAAGTCTCAGCTCCTGCAGTGGAAATGCTGGGCCACAGGACCATCAGTCAAGTGGAAGTGCAGGACCATCACACAAGTCCCCCATCCTGTATCTTCACCCCCTCTTCAGTTCATCCCACAAACCTACTCTAACCTTCTGCACCTGGAAAAACCCTGCACTTTTCACACCCTTCCCGCCTCCGATCCACAGTTACAGACGGCCCCACCCATATGCCGCTATTTACACGGCACAATTCCTTGAGCGGAGTCTCTTCCGTTGGTTTTCTTCTCTCTTTGGAGGCCTCTTCAAAGCAGCTTTAGCCCCGACAAAGCAAAGTCACCGTGACCTCCAAGCGACGGTCACAGTGGTGAGTCACCTGCGATCTCTGGATCATTACTCTCAACTGGTGCGTTTAGCACAGTCAATTCCTAACTCTGTTTTTTTCCCTCTGAAACACTGCATACATTGCGTGCCGGCTGCAACACGTCTCCCGTTTAGTCTCCATCAAGAGCCACTGGCTGGCTCCTTGCAGCGTGGGGCCAGAGGTTTGAGCGTGGACACTGCCAGCTTGCAGTGAACAGTGTTGGACTCATGATCTCTAGAAGATTCACCTTCAGGACAAACCAGGTACCAGGCTTGACCATTCCAGAGCTTTTGTGTAGCAGAGTTTTATTAAAGTATAAAAAGGGACAGACAAAGCTTCTGACATCAACATCGTAAGAGGGATAGAGAGTACCCCGTTGCTAAGGAGCTATATACTTTTTAAATTGGTTATTACAATATATGAAAAGAATGTCTCAAGGCTGTAAAGATCTTCCTAGAGCCACTCCCACCATTTTATAGTTTCAGATAAGAGGATCAGAACTAACAATAGAAAGATCTTACCAGGCCCACTCCCATAATATGCATTTTAAGATGACAGGATTAGTCAGAAGGTTCTCAAGAAGAGGAACCTGTCCTCAAGCAAGGATACCTTGCTTAGTACCTAATCCTTAGTACAGAGGTGAAACTGAGTTGGCTTGTTCTGTAATTACCAGCTTAAAGAAAACAATGTTTTATGTGGCAAGACTAGAAAGAAAGGGAAAGTCGCTCGGTCAGGTCCGACTCTTTGCCACCCCATGGACTATACAGTCCAGGGGATTCTCCAGGCCAGGATACTGGAGTGTGTAGCCTTTCTCTTCCCAGGGGGATCTTCCCAATCCGGGGATCGAACCCAGGTCTCCTGCATTGCAGGTGAATTAATAACCAGCTGAGCCACAAGGGAAGTGACTGAAACTAAGGAATGCTGGAAAAAACCTTTGTCTTTTCTTCCTCCTTGAGGATTCCAGCCCCCTTATCTCCTTCTCAAGAACTCCAGACCTCTCTCTCCTCCTTGGGGACTCTGGACATCTTATCAACCTGCCTAGAAATTGACTCTAGGCAGCTGAACTAGACCCAACTCATGCTGACTCTCTCAACATGACATATCCCACATCGGAGCAGAAGCTTGAAGGACGACTGTCAGTTTCCCCAGTGTGGTCGGCCTGGTCTCCTGAGTCCCCTCGGCTTGGATTCTAGAATGAGGATGACGCAGCAGGAAAGCAAGGCAGAAACCAACTCACCACCAGAAGGAATAGAAACCACTCCTGTTTCAAATAATTGGCATGATGGTTCTTCCTTCTATGTCTCTCTCTTCCTCTCCTTCTTTCCTCCCCTTCCTCCTTATTTTTCAGTGACCATATTTGCTTCTCTACATACACTCATTTAATCTCATAACTTCAAAACGCCTCTAATTTCTGAGGTCTCCTGAATGGGCATCTCCAGGCCACACTCTCCATTTCCAGCCAACACTCCGATGCACAGCTACCAATCTAACATTTAGCATCCTGCCAATGAAAGAGACTCTGGCGCGATCCCTGAGTTGGGAAGATCCCCTGGAGGAGGCAATGGCAACCCACTCCAGTATCCTTGCCTGGAGAAACCCATGGACAGAGGAGCCTGGCGGGCTACAGTCCACGGGGGTCACAAAGAGTCAGACATGCCTAAAGCGATGAAACAAGAAAACAAGAGCCCACTATGTAGCTCTGTCTCAATAAAGAGGAGCTTCCCAAAGTCAATTCAGGTCTTCGAGACAGTCAACAGGTCACAAAGTGCAGGACATGAGGAGGTGTCGTGAGAAATACACAGCTGCTCCATGTTCTAAGAGGACCACTGGCAATCCCAAAGTTCCAGAATGCCAGAGCTTGGCTGCCTCACAGGATAAGAATATCAGATGGAGATGTGGCCAGATGTTGTGCGAGACTCCTCACAGAGCCAGCATCAATTTTAAGAGTTCTGGAAACTGCTTCTTTTGATCAACGGATGGAAAAAGCATCACGCCAGAAGCAGTTCAGTCACAGAACTTTCCACACCATCTTCTCAACGAGCCACCTCAATTCCTTTCTCTGTTTCTGTGACCCAACTCTTTATCTTGTCTGAGATCACTACAAAAATTGAGAAGGGCTTGGAGAGTTATAACCAACACAGACAGCATATTAAAAAGCAGAGACATTACTTTGCCAACAAAGGTCCGTCTGGTCAAGGCTATGGTTTTTTCAGTAGTTATATATGGATGAGAGAGTTGGACTATAAAGAGAGCTGAGCGCCGAAGAATTGATCCTTGTGAACTGTGGTGTTGGAGAAGACTCTTGCGAGTCTCTTGGACTGCAAGGAGATCCAACCAGTCCATCCTACAGGAAATCAGCCCTGCGTGTTCACTGGGAGGACTGATGTTAAAGTTGAAACTCCAATCCTTTGGCCATCTGATGCGAACAGCTAACTCATTGGAAAAGACCCTGATGCTGGGAAAGCAAGAGAAGAAGGGGATACCAGAGGATGAGATGGTTGAATGGCATCACTGACTCAATGGACATGAGTTTGAGTAAACTCTGGGAGTTGGTGATGGACAGGGAGGCCTGGGGTGCTGCAGTCCGTGGGGTCGCAAAGAGTTAGCCACGACTGAGCGACTGAGCTTAACTGGAGAGAGAAACAGTAGCTGTGTTCCGTAGTGACAAGACAGGGGTGTCCTAGAACCTGAACCGCCCAGGTGAGAAAGATGAGTGAGCTTTCAGACTGAATGCCCACGTTTCCCTCACTGGATAGAGATGTTACTGAGTCCAAGGTCACCCTGCTCACTGCAAGGAAGGCCCATGAATCCCAGACAAGGTGGTGGAACCAGGAAGGGACTTGATTCTGGAGGCTGTGTTTGTGTGTTACTGGCTCAGATGACTACTGTATTTTGAAAGCAAAGCCTCCGCCATTTCCTCAACATTCTTTACTAATCACGTTTAGATTTGGTTCTTGTGCTTAGTTATTTTAGAATCCAGATTCAGACTGCAAGATGATCGTATTTCAATATTCTAATTAAAAAAAGAATGGGTTTCTCAGGTGGTGCTAGTGGTCAAGAACCCACCTGCAAATGCAGTCGATGTAAGAAACTTGGGTTTGATCCCTGGGTCGGGAAGATCCCCTGGAGGAGGGCACGGCAATCTGCTCCAGTATTCTTGCCTGGAGAATCCCATGGACAGAGGAGTCTGCGGGGTTACACCCCATAGGATCACACAAAGAGTCAGACATGACTGAAGCGACTTAGCACAATAAAAAATAAAGTGTAGTCACTCAGTCGTGTCCAACTCTCTGGGACCCCGTAGACTGTAGCCCACCAGGCTCTTCTGTCTATGGGATTCTCCAAGCAAGAATACTGGAGTGGGTTGGCATTCCCTTCTCCAGGGGGGTCTTCCTGACCCAGGGATCAAACCTGCATCTCCAGAATCTCCTGAAACTGGCAGGTGGGTTCTTTACCACTGAGCCACCTTGGAACTCCCATTCCGGAGGGACTCTGAATAACCATCTTGTAATGGGCTGGTTGCCAGGTTTGCTTATGGATCTGAGAGGGGGGTGGGGTGGGGTGAAGAAACGAAGTAAAAAAAGACTATTCAGTTCTTGCTAATGTCCCCCAGGATGGCCGGCCTCAGGCAGGGGGATGCTCACTCCTGCTTTCCACAGCCTTTCACAAGTGGGTGGCTTAGGTAATCTCCCCGAGGCAGGCCATTATGTTTACATAATAATGTATCTATTACATTAACAATAGCCTGCAATAACAAAAGCAGCAAGATGGGGGGGTTGCAGCCACAGGAGCAGCCCTAGCCTTTTGCTGTTCTTCAGTAGCTAAGGCAAATCTGACTCTTTGCCACCCCATGGACTGCAGCACGCCAGGCCTCCCTGTCCATCACCAACTCCCAGAGTTTGTTCAAACCCATGTCCATTGAGTCGGTGACACCATTCAACCATCTCATCCTCTGTCGTCCCCTTCTCCTCCCGCCTTCAATCTTTCCCAGCATCAGGGTCTTTTCCAATGAGTTAGTCGTTCACATCAGGTGGCCGACGTATTGCAGCTTCAGCATCAATCCCTTCAATGAACATTCAGGACTGATTTCCTTTAGGATGGACTGGTTGCATCTTCTTGCTGTCCAAGGGACGCTCAAGAGTCTTCTCCAACAACACATTCAGCATAAATTCACAATTAACCCTTCCTGGTTACCAGAGGATCATGGTTGTTTCCCATCACCAGGATTCTGAATCAGGGACTTCACAGTACAGATCTGGGAAAACCCAAGGTGCCTGGGTTCCTGGGAACTCCACAGAGGTCTGGCTTCCCACTGGAGGCGTAGCCAAGCAGGAACCCCGTTAGGCCTTCCCAGAATTCACCCCCACCCCGGTCCTCACCCTGCCTTGCTTCTGTGCGAAAACTTTAGTTCAAGGATGCATTTAATGACACATGTGAGGAAATGCAGAAAAAAAGGAAAATAGTCAAGCAAGACACCAATAATAATACTTTAGCCATTACACAAAGTCAAGGGCCTTTAGCTCCTCCTCACAGGATAGAGTGGCTTCCCAGGTAGCACTAGCGGTAAAGAACCCACCTGTCAATTCAGGAGACATAAGAGGCGCAGGTTCAATCCCTGGGTCGGGAAGATCCCCTGGAGGAGGGCACGGCAACCCACTCCAGGATTGTTGCCTGGAGGATCCCACAGACAGAGGAGCCTGGCGGGCTACGGTCCATGGGGTTGCAAAGAGTCTGACATGACTGAAGCAACTTAGCACACACACAGTCAGGAGCTACAGATAATATTCTGAGCCAAGTCACTGAGCTGTTTAGCATTTATTAAAAGCCCGCCAGGTGGGATAAATTAAGTTCATGCTGCCCACAAGCACGGAGACTGCAGACCAGTTGGACACGAAAGCTGTTGATGCGGACTTGCGATTACTTCATCACCATCTCATCAGAAGGATGTCTGTGAGCTGACCACACCCTGCTTCTTGAAAGTTACAAGACTCCTTTCTATCCCATCTAAGCAGAATACACAGTCTTGAGGGCATCTGCCCACGGCGGCTCCCCTCTGCCTGACAAAGCTAGAAAGCTGGCTGTTTCTACTTCACCCAAAACTCTGAGATATAATGCAGTACCCGTACACAGAGGACGAATTTCAGCAAAAGACTGAGGTTTCTGTGATGATGGAAAAAGTCAGGCTGATGAAACACTGGGGCATTTCCTCCCTGAACCCTCCATGCAGCAGGTCATGTATTTCCAACTCAACCTTGTAGATTTCTTGGAGAAGAGCCTGCCTGTGGAGGGGAGACGGGACAGGAGGGGAAAGGGCATAAAGACTTTGGTTGAGGAGCCAAAAAATTCTACAGCCCCTTTAAGGGAGATCCACAGCCCCTTCCAATATGCCCCGAGGCATCAAGCTGAGAGCAGGGTTTCTGAGCAGAAAATGAACACAAGTGATCTGCCAGGATTATCTGCTGGCTTCAAGGAAACAAAGCTAGTCGCCCACATAGGAACCTTCAAGTTGCAAACCATCAGCGAGGCGAACGTGTGTGTTCACATGTCCAATCCGGGAACGCAGCTCACGTGTCTTGCGTACATTGTCACAAGTCTCCTTAACGAGCGGTTGTGCGTTACTGGATAGAATACAGGAATACAGGATCTTTATTTCAAGCGCAGGAAGTCCAGATAGCAAGTGCTGAAGCAGTTTAAGTACAGAGGCAACTGTGTTTATTGGGCACCTAGGCTAACTTTGTTGGGACTTTTCAACAACTCTGACGTAATAACAGACTCTCTGAAGTAAACGGATTCGTATGTAGGGGACTTACTGTTCCTGATCAACTCATAGGAAATATGGTAAAGCCAGTTAGGAAACAGGAACCGCTAAGACAGATGGAATCCAACAAATACAACAGATAGAATCATCTGTTTATCAGAACGATGGATGACTGGAGTAAACACAAGGCTTCACTCTAAGGATATTAACTATCGTCCCCCAGTGGAAGGCAACAGACACAGGAACAGTTTTGAAGGGGATCGCGAGAGTTGCCGGGCAAGAGAAATAGGATGATGGAACTGCCAAATTCAAAGCACCAGCTACAGTGAAAAATTTCAACCAACGAAGACAATGTGTACGCCAAAAGATGAAGTCATTTTCCCAGAAGGATTTGGAATGGACGAATGGGAAAAAGAAATGCTCTTCATCCCAAGATATGGAAGACAATGGTTAAATATGTATGTCATCTCAGAGGAGAATTATCAAAAGACAACGCAGGTTAAAAGGCTGAGAGTGAAAGTCGCTCAGTCGTGTCCGACTCTACAGTCCATGGGATTCTCCAGGCAAAAATACTGGAGTGGGTAGCCTTTCTCTTCTCCAGGGGATCTTCCCAACCCAGGGCTCAAACCAGGGTCTCCTGCATTGCAGGCGGATTCTTTACCAGCTGAGCCACCAGGGAAGCCCAAGAATACTGGAGTGGGTAGCCTATCCCTTCTCCAGCAGATCTTCCTGACCCAGGAATCGAACCCAGATCTCCTGCATTGCAGGCAGATTCTTTA
The DNA here is from genome assembly GCF_016772045.2 of Ovis aries. Taxonomy (NCBI): domain Eukaryota; kingdom Metazoa; phylum Chordata; class Mammalia; order Artiodactyla; family Bovidae; genus Ovis; species Ovis aries. Next base: position 3,848,071 of record NC_082741.1, read on the forward strand.
CCAGCCCAAGAAGGTTGAGAGGAATTCTATTCAAGGACACTCAAGTGCACCCTTTTTAAATGATTACTGTTCTTCTTGTTGAGTCGCTCAGTCGTGTCTGACTCTTTGCGACCCCGTGGACTGTAGCCCACCAGGCTCCTCTGTCCATGGGATTCTCCAGGCGAGAATACTAGAGTGGGTTGCCATCCATTTCCCCCTCCAGGAGATCTTCCCAACCCAGGGATCGATCCAGCGTCTCCTGTATTGGCAGGAAGGTTCATAATCATTGAGCCAATAGCAAAGCCTCTTTTGAAATTATTAAAATGACAAACCTTATGTTACATGAATTTTATCTCAATAAAGAAAAAAAAAACTGGGGGAAAAAAAAAAAAAGGAAAGAGAGGGGGATAGAAGAATGTCTGAGACTGTCCAAGCAGTAAAGAAAAATGTATGCTTAGCACGGAAAATTCACAAGTTAAAGAACAGGCTTATTTTAAAAACCAAACCAAAAAATCAATTTCTGGACCAAATGCTATGATTTTTAGGAACATTAAGAACACACAGAATACTTTTCAAGCTTCCAGTGAGAAAAAAAGAGCAAATGAAACGAAATCATTGTAATCAGAGGTTTTCACAGCAAGTCAAGATAGAAAAAGCAACACAGTATATATGTGGAGTATTATTTTCAACAAGTTAAAGGGAAGGAAAGGAAGTGTGGGACTTTATATACAGTGAATCTATCTGTTAAATGAAAAGGAAAACCAAATTTGCAAGTCTTATAAAATTGACTGCATTAAGCCCTCAGGGAAAATACTCTTGGAATGATTTGGGTCTGCCAAGAGAGACACAGGACTAGAAGAAATCAATAGACCAGAAGTAAGCTTATGGCATTAGCAGTCTCAGAAAACAGTCATTTAGAGCGCACGTTCCCTTACCGTCCAGCATGGCAGGGGACAACGGGGCTGAGAAGAGAGGCAGGCAAAAAGCCTACTAGTCCTTATCCTGATCTCCAAATATCAAAACATTTAATTGATAATACTAAGAACAGATGTGCCTCTTACTGTAAAATGGAATTACGGATGCTAACGTTCAAGCGGTTACAGGAAACCTTAACGAATCCATCCTATCGGAAGATGGAAGAAAACAAACCCCAGGAAAAGACAATATGACAAAAAACAGTAGCGATGATAACTCAGAGTTCGACAATTTCACTTCGAAAAAATGCAAAGTAAATAAAAACCGAGCAAGCGTGGCAAACAGACTACACCAAAATAGTAACATAAATTATAGGGGCTTCCCTGATAGCTCAGCTGGTAAAGAATCCGCCTGCAATGCAGGAGACCCAGGTTCGATTCCTGGGTCGGGAAGATCCCCTGGAGAAGAGATGGGTTGCCCATTCCAATATTCTCGGGCTTCCCTGGTGGCTCAGCTGGTAAAGAATCTGCCTGCAATGTGGATGTGATCCCTGGGTTGGGAAGATCCCCTGGAGAAGGAAGGGAAAGGCTATCCACTCCGATATTCTGGCCTGGAGAATTCCACGGACTGTTAGTCCATGGGGAAGCAAAGAATCAGCCACACTGAGCGACTTTCACTTATTTAGACTGTAGAGGAAGTGTAACTGCAGAAATACAAGTGGGAGAAAAATGATAGATTAGAACCACAAATAGTTTAATCAATATGCTGTTGACAGTGGATATATTTAAAACTCAGGGCTAAGTAAACTTGACATGGAACAGACTAAAAAGATAAAGCAGAATATAAACTAACTGAAAACATTTCTGGGATGCAAATTTAATCTCAGATGAAAAATCATAAACGTCATGATGATTTACTAAACTCTGGGAAAGGAGTAAAAGAGAGAAAAGATGTAACGGAAATATTTATGTAACTCCTTCATAACAAAGCCTCAAAGTGTGTAAAAAAGTAATATATATATAGTACATTTATATGAAGGCCATGTAAAGCACCCTATTAAACGGTCACACATATGTATTATTCAGAAATATTATATTTATAGTATCATGATAATTGCAATTATAATTATATATTTAGATATGCAATCTGTAATCTATTTATACATTCAATAATATCCAGTCAGTCAAAAAACTAATCTGGGTTTTTCTGCGATATGATATAGAAGAAAATGAACAAACTTTTTGACCAACCCAATATATATATAATTCACTTTTATAAGTTTTACATTTAATATTATATATTATACAATGTCACTTTCCCTGATGGCTCAGAGGGTAAAGAATTTGCCTACAATGCAGGTGACCTGGGTCAGGAAGATCCCTTGGCAGAAGGAAATGGCAACCCGCTCCAGTATTCTTGCCTAGAGAAACCCATGGACAGAGGACCCTGGCAGTTTACCGACCATAGGGTTGGCAGAGAATCAGAAATGACTGAGAAACTTTCACTTTCCCTGTGTAACAGATAATGTGTTATCATATATTAATATACAATGTTAACCTGTCACATTTAAGATGAAAGAAATGTAAGAAAAAATATGATAAGAAATTAAAATCGCATCTTCTAGGAACTGATCAAATTAGGAGATAAAATGTGATCTGATAGCTATACATGGAAATCTATGCCCCTCAAAATACATGTTTGTAAATGTGCATATGCAGAAACAGAGGTGTGTGTGTCTGTGAGTGTGTGTGTGTGTGTGTGTGTACAGCTTTCAAGCACACACAGAATATTGACAAAATTGCAAGCGGTACTTTAAAGAAGCATCATCATAAGCCAATATATTCTTTGATACATAATTCATTCGAATTATAACTCAATACTTGACGACATCCCATAGGAAAGGGCAACCCACTCCAGTATTCTTGCCTGGGAAATCTCACAGACAGAGAATTCTGGTAGCGTATAGTCCATGGGGTCACAGAGAACTGGACAGGACTGAGCAACTGAGTACATACAAAAGCTGTTAGGACATTGGCTCTGTCTGAAAATATACTTTAAAGCTAGAGCAGAGATACAATATACTTGAAATTCAATGGTAAGTAAGGCGTCACATGTACAAATTTCACAGATCCAAAGAAAATGCTTTCAGAGATAATTAAAACTTTGAAATACATTTACAAGATAACAAGAAAGATTGGACATAAATGAGCCAGAGAAACAAACAGAAAACCTAGAATAAAAGAAACAGAATAAATGCAAGTAAATAGCAAAATAATGTCTGATAGAGACAAGAGTGGAAATCTGTGAAACAGGGAACAGGAAAACCGTTGAGATAATTAGCAACATGAAATCTAATTTACTGAGAAGCTTAGTCATGTAAGCAAACATCTGGTAAGACGGATGAAGCGAGATCAAAACGTGACAAAAGGAAATGAACAAAGGGGTATTTCATTGGAAGTAATCCTATATATGTTGCAGGGGAAAAGCCAATTCTAACTCCAAGTTGGAACCTGTCTGTCTGCCTTGCTTTTCCTTGCTTTTGTTATTATCATCATACTCAGTGGTTGCCTGGAGGGCGTGCTCCTCTGCTGGACTATAAACTAAAGAGCCTTTTGTTTAGCTCAAGGAGAGAGGGTTTGTCCCTGCCTACCTGTGAGTAGGAGAGATTAACACACCCCTTCCCAAGGTTGTCTATTCCCCTGGAGATGTCTTGCAAGACTGAAGACCCTCTCACTTTACTTTCCAACTTTCTCTACCTCTCTAGTTTTCCTTTCGACCTTTGAACCACATTGCTTCTTTCTCTCTGATCTACAAAAGAACCTTGCATCCAGACCCCAATCGGATGGTTATTCTGAGGAGCTAGCCAGTGGTCTTCTAGGTCCGCTGGCTCCCCAGTTAAATAAAGTCTCTTCCTTGCCTCAACACCTCACCTCTGGGATTCACTGGCCTCTCATGAGGTGAGCAGACCAAGCTTGGACTGAGTAAGTGATTAAAAAAAATAGAAAAGAATTGGAAAAACAAATCTTTTAATGATATAATCACTGATGCTAAAAAACTTAAATTCAAATAAATCTTTGCAAAAAGATAAACATTTCTTGTTCAGTCGCTCGTAACTAAATATTTGAGAAAAAATAAGAAAAGTTTGTCGTTGGTCAGTTGCTCAGTTGCGTCCGACTCTTTTGCGACCCCGTGGACTGCAGCCCACCAGGCCTCCCTGTCCATCACCGTTTTAAACACCGATGAGGGCGGGAGGAGAAGGGGACGACAGAGGGTGAGACGGTTGGACGGCATCACTGACTCAATGGACATGAGTTTGAGCAAGCTGCAGGAGTTGGTGATGGACAGGCAGGCCTGGCGTGCTGCAGTCCACGCGGTAGCAAAGAGTCAGACACGACTGAGCGACTGAACTGAACTGAACTGAAACGTTTGGACGGCATCACCGACTCAATATGGCCTGGCTTGCTGCAGTTCACGTGGTAGCAAAGAGTCAGACATGACTGAGTGACTGAACTGAGCTGAAACTAACTAAAGACTATTGCAAATAAAAACGAATTCCCGTATAAAACGCTCCAATCAAGATAACTTTCAGGCAACTGCTAACAATCCTGTGTGTTGACATTTGTTCAGAAAAGATAAAATGAAAGGAAACAGCCAAAATATTTCTGTACGAGTAACTTAACTTGCAACCTCCCTGGTGGCTCAGATGCTAACGAGTCTGCCTGCAATGCACGAGACCCGGGTTCGATCCCTCAATCAGGAAGATCCCGTAGGAAACGGAATGACAACCCGTCCCAGTATTCTTGCCTGGGAAATCTCAGGGACAGAGGAGCCTGGTGGGCTACAGCCCATGGGGTCGCAAAATAGTCACACTGGACTCAGCGATGAAACAGCAAGAACAATTTTTTTTTTTTTCAGCTGCCAAACGTAGATCAAATTCAAATACAATTTTAAATCAAATCATGATGCATGTACAGATGCAGATATCGTAAGTGAGACACTGAGAAACCAGACTTAATAGAGCACTCACCATTTTTTAAAAGTTCACATCATGATCAACATGGGGCTATTTTCAAAATACATTAATAGGAAAAAACAGATTATTAAACCGGGTGAAGAGAAAAAAATAGAAAGATGTCATGTAATCAACTGTAGACATGCCAAGACTTTTACTTTATTTTTTTTTACAATATTCAAAATTCCTATTTAGAGTTTAGAAAAAATTCTTTAATAACTTACTAAAACACTGCAAATTGTGGGTAATCTCTTTTATCTGGTAATAGCCATTTGTAGAAAGAAAAAACAACCCTCTAGTCAATATCACAATTTTAAAAATCTATTTATTATGTATTTATTTTTATATTTGGCTGCACTGGGTCTTTGCTGCTGTGTGTGGACTTTCTCTGCAAAAAAAGAGCAGAGTGTGGAGTGGAGGCTACTATGCAGTCCCGATGCTCTGGCTTCTCAATACAGCGGCTTGTCTTGCTGTGGAGCGCAGCCTCGAGGCTAAATGAGCTTCCTTAGCCACAAGCACTTTAATTGGTAAGTCACTCAGAAGAGTAGACGACTCAGAACGATCGCTCAATATATATTCATAACGTATCAAGAGTCAAGATACCATTTTGTATCAGAAGCAGGAAGTGACATAGGAAATAAGATAACATGTATCCCCCAAATAAGTTACCTTCAATATGACTTTAACACAGGTAAAATAAGAACTGAGTAAGTGCTAAACTCTGCCAATTTATGCATGCGGGCGTCAAGAATTTGGAAAAGTATCTTTTTTTTTTTAATTCTTCAACTCAATACAGCTTTCGACAAAGTCAGCAGAATTTAACAGATTTTGTCACACTGATCCTCCACTGTACGGGGAAACATGAACATCTACAAAGAAGGAAGAGAATGGGTGAAGAAGAAAAACACAGACTTTTTGTTCTGTTTGACTCCTAGTTTACTTTACTGGGCTTCTCTGGTGGCTTAGACAGAAAAGAATCTGCCTGCAATGCAGCCCTAGTTTGATCCCTGGGTCAGGAAGATCCCCTGGAGAAGGGAATGGCAACCCACTCCAGGATTCTTGCCTGCAGAGTCCCATGGACGGACGAGCCTGGTGGGCTACAGTCCACGGGCTCACACAGAGTCAGACAGAACTGAAGAAATAGAAGACACACACACACACACACACACACACACACACACACATCTTTCAACACACCCCTCTGTACGTGTGCCATCTTGCCCTATCTGGACCCAAGGCAACACTACAAATCACTGGCTAGAGATGTACACTGTTTATCTTCAATCTTGAAAACATTTGTTCACCATTTGGAGGAAAATAACATCAGATCCCTACCTCACACCATACTTACAAATAAAATCCACATAGAAAAAAACGCAGGGATGAACTCTAGCATTTCCAAAATCCTATGTAAGACAAACATCTCATGACCTTGAAATAAACTAGTATTTCTTCAATATGTCCTTCACAAAAAGATTTAAGGGAGGAGAAAAAAAGAAAGTGTTGAGGGATTATTGATAAATGAAAAATATTCATTAATATTTTTTTCTTGCTTCAGACGTGGTGGAAACGATGGCAGGGAATTGGAAGAACACACTTGAAATGTTTAAAATAATAAAAATTTATGGCTGATTTTTTTTTTTAAGCAGAGCATGCTGAGTTGTGTGCCTGGCCCCCTATGGCTAGAAAGCCAAGACATGGGGGTCCCTAAGGGGGATGTAACCTGAAGGATGAAGGAAGCCAGCGGGGTCTTGTATTGACACCACTGTCAATATTCTCAAAATCCATTGTGTCAGCCTGTCATTGCTTTCTATTCTTGTCATAATAAGAAATAAACCTGAGACGCCCCAGAGTCGATTGTACAAGGCAACTTAAAACCACTGGAAGTGCAACGGTAGGAATTGATACGATTAAGATGCTTTTGATGTAACAACACCCTCTGTTTCCACCGTGTCACTAAACATTACCCTATAATGGCTTTCTAATGGCTGATATCCCACGCTTATATTGTATCTCTAATTGCATAACAAATTCTAGACTGTGAAAAACGGTGTGTCCATTTTCTTTTTTTTCTTCTTGCCATCTTAAGTGCTCGGCTATGAAAATGCCTTCTACCCGGGTCTTTCTGCACATGTCCAAATTCTTCCTGAGGATAAAACTCCTGCGTCACGTGACGTGTTCCTAGCACCTGCTACCTACTGCTGTGCGTTCTCCTGAGAAGACTAGGACAATCTGCAAACCCTCCAACATTGTGTGGGTGGGCATTTCACCCCATTCTGCAGCTCGGGGAGTTTTAGGAAAACGAAGAGGAATTGATGCTGTAAAGTACAGCAGCTGCAGAGAAAACTGAAGTCCTCCCTTCAAAGACAGAGAGAGAGAAAAGACGGGTCTAATATTCAGGCAGCAACGGATCTCAATTTACGGATAATAAGCCTCAGCTATACTTTGAATGCCCCCATCATTAGCAGCTTTAAAGACTCTTGGAGAGGAATACAGCCCTGTTACTAGACTCCTGCCTGCGGTGGATTTAGAAGGAAAGCAGGCACCTGATGTAAACGGGGCAGAACAGAGCATTGCAAATCAGAGAAAACCTGCCATTACAGACAGGAGGGAGCTTTGAGGTCACAGTCGGGGAGAAGGCATTCTAGAAACAAGCTTCGCTGAACCCACTGGATTGACGCAGGATTTTGCCTGTCTACATTTATGAGCTACATAGACCAACAGGCGTTCCTAAGTATAATCATTGCTCCAAAACGCTAAATTCACAGAGAGCTGAATATTTTCTGGCAAGGTCTTTACCCTGTCCTTTTTTTTTTTTTTTTTTTGCAAAATGCCTCCCTTTCCATTAAAAGAGAACAGGTGTCATGCGTAGGAGGTCACATCTTTGCGCTTAAAAGGAGTTTCAGTTGCTGCTCGACTCAAACAAAGGCGTGCGAAAAGTCAAGAAATCTGTCTACCGGTGCGCCTCCTGCCAAAAATGTATTTGAATCTTCCGTGCCTGTGCATTCAGCTGTATCCAACTCTTTATGACTCCAGGGTCTGTAGCCCACCAGACTTCTCTGTCTGTCCACGGGATTTCCAAGGCAAGAATACTAGAATGGGTTGCCATGTCCTCCTTCAGTAAAATTTCCAAGATTCAATGAAAAGGTCCCCTTCCTCTCTCTCAAAAACAACAACAAAAGCACATAACAAAAACATAACAAAGTCATTCACAAGCACCCAAGACTGACAATTTTTTTATATATACTAAAATGTGTACAAAAACCTATTTGCAGAAGCAACCCAAGGGCCCATCAATGGATGAACGGATAAAGTTGTGGTTCATATATACGATAGGATATTACTGAGCCATGAAAAAGAATGCAATGATAGCCATCTGCAGGAACACAGACGTAGAGACGTTCATACTAACTGAAGCCATTCTTATAGAAAAAGACAAAAACCATGTGATATCACTTGTCTGTGGAATCTACAATATGAGAAAACACTGAAATATATTTATAGGACAGAAACAGACTCACCGACGTAGAAAACAAGCAAACGGTTACAAAGGGGAAGGAGGGGAGGACTAAATTAGGAGTCTGGGATCAACAGATACACACGACTAGACAGAAAACAGAACACCAGCAAACACGTATTTGTATAGCACAGGGAACTATATCCACTGTCTTGTAACAACCTGTCATGGAAAGGAATCTGAAAAAAATGCACAAACGAATCACTTTGCCGTATACCTCCAAGTGTGCTGCTGCTGCTGCTAAGTCGCTTCAGTCGTGTCCGACTCTGTGCAACCCCAGAGACGGCAGCCCACCAGGCTCCCCCATCCCTGGGATTCTCCAGGCAAGAACACTGGAGTGGGTTGCCATTGCCTTCTCCATAATGTACTATGCTTCAATTTGAAGACCTATTTGTCTATCCAATACCTGGCTGTAAGTTTCTGTACCAATTGTGCAAAAAAAAAAAAAAAGGTTTCTCATTCTTAAAACACTCCCTGATGCCACATTTCTTTCTACAAATGTCCATCTAATCACTGGATTTTCCCTGAGTCCCTCTTATCAGAGAGTCATTATATTTTCCCATATGGAAAGCCCACAAGAAATCTTCTGAAATGGAGAGAAGTCCTCAGTGTGAAGTCACTACTGTTGTTTAAAAAGGGGCTTCCCTTGTGGTTCGGCTGGTAAAGAGTCCACCTGCAATGTGGGAGACCTGGGTTCAACCCCTGGGTCGGGAAGATCCCCTGGAGAAGGAAATAGCCACCCACTCCAATATTCTGGCCTGGAGAATTCCATGGACTGTATAATCCATGGGTTCACAAAGAGTAAAAAGAGGCATCTACAAGGCCCGGGTGTGTGTGCTAAGTCACTTCAGTGGTTGGCAACTCTTTGTGACCCCATGGACTGTAGCCCACCAGGCTCCTCTGTCCATGGGATTCTCCAGGAAAGAATACTGGAGTGGGTTGCCATGTGCTTCTCCTGGGGTTCTTCCCGACCCAGGGATCAAACCCAAGTCTCCTTCCTCTTCTGTACCAGCTACTGGATTCCCTAGTGCCAGCACCCTCTGGGGAAGCCCCCACGAAGGCCAGACGCTTACACAAAGCAGAGATGTTTTTGCGACTTTATTTTCATTTTTAAGATTTTGAGCTTCAGCGTTTTCCCATTAAAGTCTGGCTGCTGGTGCCATTAATTCTCTTTCACGCATCCCACATAAATCACTGCAGCTTCACACTCCTAGCTCTTCCGTAAATCTGGCAACAATGATGTTAATTGTGCGTGAAAAATATATTAAAACTGTAAATCACGGCTATTTTCGAGGAGGATGGGGAAAACGGATCTAAAGTAACAAACCAAACCCTCTTCCCTTTGTCTGTATCTGGCCAGTGGCCATTATATTAAAAGCACAAAATTATAGCCTGTTTTTCATCAATTAGGCCTTATTGTTCATTTCTTGAATCTAATCAGGACCGTATTAAATGTACCACAAATCCCAGGATAATGACCACTGGCTAATTTTGTTAATGGTGATGGTGGAACATTCTCTTTGTAGGGTGTGCTCTTTATAGAGTGTTTGCATATGGGGACATTTTTGTCCCAGTTGTATATACAAGGGGCAAAGTATTTCTTTCTGGTGTTTCATTCGAGCTATCATCACTGCAGCGAGGAAGGGCCTCTGAGATAATTCTCTGTGATTTCAGAATTTGTTTTCGTTCAGTCCACCCCATGGACTGTAGGACGTGAGGCTTGCCTGTCCTCTACCATCTCCTCGAGATGTTGAACTCAAATTCATGTCCACCGAGTCAGTGATGCTATCAGACCACCTCAGTCTCTGCCGCCCCCTTCTCCTCCTGCCCTCAGTCTTTCCCAGCATCAGGGTCTTGTCCGATGAGTCAGCTTCTGCTTTATGGTCCATGCAATAGTAACTAGATCATGTCTTCAACCATGAACAAAGATTCATCTTTTCTTTCTAAATGCACCTGTGGATATTCCCTTTTAATCTTACTACACTAGTATACCATTTGGACAAGAGTGACCAAAACAATGTTCATAACCCCAACTTGGGAAGCAGAACCAACCACGTAATACCTTGTACCAGCACACGTTTCCGTGCCAAAATTAAGCAAATAGTAACTGAGACGAGCGGGCTTCCCTGATAGCTCAGACACTAAAGTATCAGCTTGCAAATGCGGGAGACTCGGCATTGACCCCTGGGCTGGGAAGATCCCCTGGAGGAGGGAATGGCAACCCATTCCAGTATTTTTGCCTGGAGAATCCCATGGACAGAGGAGCCTGGCAGGGCTACAGTCCATGCCATCACAAAGAGTGAGACACGACTGAGGGCGTGAACAACAATTGAGACGATGTTGTCCTATTTTCCTTCCTCCTCCAAATGCTCCAAGTCTTCTGTTTAAAAAAAGTCTTTATTGAATGTATTACAATATGGCTTCTGTTTTATATTTCAGGATTTTTTTGGGGGGGCATATGGGAGCTTAGTTCTCCGAGCAGGGATTGAACCTACACCCCCTGAATTGGAAAGTTGAAGGCCTATCCGGTGGAGCCCAGAAAAATAAAGTCAGCCACTGTGTCCCCATCTATTTGCCATGAAGTGATGGGACCGGATGCCATGATCTTCGTTTTCTGAATGTTGACCTTTAAGCCAACTGTTTTCACTCTCCTCTTTCACTTTCATCAAGAGGCTTTTTAGCTCCTCTTCACTTTCTGCCATAAGGGTGGTGTCATCTGTGTATCTGAGGTTATCGATATTTCTCCTGGCAATCTTGATTCCAGCTTGTGCTTCTTCCAGCCCAGCGTTTCTCACAATGTACTCTGCATACAAGTTAAATAAGCACAGTGACCATATACAGCCTTGACGTACTCCTCTTCCTATTTGGAACCAGTCTGTTGTTCTATGTCCAGTTCTCACTGTTGCTTCCTGGCCTGCATACAGATTTCTCAAGAGGCAGGTCAGGTGGTCTGGTATTCCCATCTCTTTCAGAATTTTCCACAGTTTATTGTGATCCACACAGTCAAAGGCTTTGGCACAGTCAATAAAGCAGAAATAGATGTTTGTTTTCTGGAACGCACTTGCTTTTTTAATGATCCAGCGGGTGTTGGCAGTTTGATCTCCAGTTCGTCTGCCTTTTCTAAAACCAGCTTGAACATCTGGAAGTTCACGGTTGACATATTGCTGAAGCCTGGTTTGGAGAATTTTGATATATATACAACTATATATATATACATATATATACATGCACGTATATACATACACATATGTACATTCTTATATATACAACAACTACAATATTTTTGTGTGTGTATATATATATATATATATATATATATATATATATACATGTATGTATATGTATACAGGCTGTACACTCAGGGTTTTTGATGTTCTTTGTTCTGCCATGAAGTTACATGAACCATTCCTGCAAACATAACAGACAGGAATGTACTCCACGAAGAGCTGTGTAAAGTCAGGGTCCTATGCCAAGCTGAGACAGCCACACATTAGTGGTCCAGTCCCCTCCCCGTGGAGAGGACTGCAAATGAAATGGCAGGCACACATTTATACAATCAACTCTCCCTGCACCAGACGTTAACCGGAGCACGAAGGATGCAGAGATCTCTAGAATGTGAAAGGAACAGTGCCCTCTGAAGGTTCTGTTGTCATCACTCTGGAACCAACACACCAGCCCTAGGTTCACGCCTAAAGATTGTGCTTCAACATCTGACCTATGTTACTGAATCAGATCAAACCAGGCCACCCTAAAGGAAATCAACCCTGAATATTTATCGCAAGGACTGCTGCTGAAGCTGAAACTCCAATCCTTTGGCCACCTGATGGGAAGAGCTGACTCACTGGAAAAGACCCTGATGCTGGGAAAAGACTGAAGGCAGGAGGAGAAGGGGAGGACAGAGGATGGATGGACGGATGGCATCACCGACTCAATGGACATGACTTTGAGTGAGCTCAGCGAGACGGTGAAGGACAGGGAAGCCTGGTATGCTGCAGTCCATGGAATTGCAAAGAGCTGGTCACAGCCTAGCAACTGAACATCAACAAATCATTTAGAACCTAAAGACGATATTACTAATTGGGTGTGGATGACAGGTGTTAGAGGGCATGGGAAAATGATGGAATGGTTTGGTCGTTTGTCCACGGCATGTCACAGGACATCCAGCTACCGGATGCCTGAGGCAGGTTCTGAACCCAGGCCTCGGTTCCCGGGTTCCTTCATGGTCAAGGAGTTCTAAGGAGACCCTGTGTATCAACCGTCAAGAGTGGGTGTGACTCCAACGGCCACGTCCGTTTTCCATAGCTCCTACTGGTCACCTGTCACAGTCTTTATCTGCCTACATAGGCATCTGCTGGTTAGATTCCCTTGCTCATGTGCTGGTCACAGAAGGGCCCTGAGTGGCTGTGAAGAGGCAAAGGAAGCTGTGCTCCAAAAGGAAGATGCATGGAAAGCTGTCTACCCTCAACTCTGGTTACAGCTAACTAGTCCCTGCACCTGAGGTACTATTCATCAGCAAGTCCTTAAACACAATAAATGAAAACAGCCGACACAGTATGTCATTCCACGAAGAGACCATCAATTACCTCTCATTGGGTTTTATTTATCATTTATTTCCTCTATCATAAATGGAAATTCTTAAGCCTAAGTTTCCAGGAGCATTTTTTTTAAGATTACTTTGTAAAAACACGGCCAAGGGACTGATTCAAAAGTGATGGATAGGGGAGGGAGGAGGGAGGGGGGTTCAGGATGGGGAACACGTGTATACCTGTGGCAGATTCACGTTGATGTATGGCAAAACCAATACAATACTGTAATGTAATTAACCTGCAATTAAAATAAATAAGTTTATATTTTTAAAAAAAGTGATGGATATTTTTCATCCTTTTCACGCATACTGTTATGTTGCTATTCCAAAAACATGCTTTTATCATATACCGATTTATAAAAATGCCTACCAAGAAAAGCCATGAGCACACCATAAAAACCGCAGAAGAGAACATAGGCAAAATATTTTCTGACATAAATCATAGCCATGTTTTCTTACCTCAGTTTCCCAAGGCAAAAGAAGTCAAAGCAAAAGCAAGCAAATGGGACCTAATCAAACTTAAAAGGTTTTGCATGGCAAAGGAAATCATCAACAAAACAGGAAAACAACCTAGGGAACAGGAGAAAATATTTGCAAATAATGCAATCAACAAAGGGCTAATATCTACACTGTACAAATGGCTCAAAAAGTCTATTAAAAAATTTCATTTGTTTGTTTTTAAATGGGCAGAAGACCTAAGCAGACATTTTAAAGATGACATCCAGGTGGCCAATAGGCACATGAAAATGATACTCAACCTTCTTAATTCCCCACAGGATCTTCCCAACCCAGAGCCCGAACGCAAATCTCCTGCATTGCAGGAAGACTCTGTACCATCTGAGCCACCAGGGAAGCCTTAATCTATATTAGAGAGATGAACAATCAAAAAGGACAATGAGCTATGACCTCACACCAGTCAAATGGCCTTCATTGAGAAGTCTACAAATAAGAAATGCTGGAGAGGGTGTGGAGAAAAGGGAACTCCCTCCAACACCGTTGATGACAGTGTAAACTGGGTGCAGCCACTATTGGGCCTCCCCGGTAGCTCAGCTGGTAAAGAATCTGCCTGCAATGTGCGAGACCCCAGTTCGATTCCTGGATCAGGAAGATCCACTGGAGAAGGGATAGGCTACCCACGCCAGTATCCTTGAGCTCCCTTGCGGCTCAGCTGGTAAAGAATCTGCCTGCAACGCGGGAAACCTGCATTCGATCCCTGGATTGGGAAGATCCCCTGGAGAAGGGAAAGGCTACCCATGCCAGTATTGTGGCCTGGAGAATTCCAGGGAAAAACTTTAATTCATGCACCCCAATGCTCATAGCAGTACTTTTTCACAGCAGCCAAGAAATGGAAGCAAACCAACTGCTGATGAAGATGTGACTGTGTATATATAAACATACACACACAGATGCATATACCACCATAGAATATTACTCAGCCATGAAGAAGGAAACAGCATCACCGGCAGAAAATACAGATGGACCTAGAGGTAATCCTACTACGTGAAGTTAAGTCAGAGAAAGACAAATATATCACATGACCTCTGGAATATGTTTTAAAAATTGTACAAATGAACTTATTTATGAAAGAGAAACAGGCTCATGGACATAGACAACAAACGTATGGTTAAGTTAAGTCACGTCAGTCGCGTCCGACTCTGTGTGACCCCATAGACGGAAGCCCACCAGGCTCCCCCGTCCCTGGGATTCTCTAGGCAAGAACACCGGAGTGGGTTGCCATTTCCTTCTCCAATGCATGAAAGTAAAAAGTAAAAGTGAAGTCGCTCAGTCGTGTCCGACTCTTAGCGACCCCATGGACTGCAGCCTACAAGGGTCCTCTGTCCATGGGATTTTCCAGGTGAGAGTACTGGAGTGGGGTGCCATTGCCTTCTCCAAAACTTATGGTTACCAAAGGGGAAAGGAGAGAGGAATACTCTCTCGCTATCGTGATGCCTATTATCACAGACATCTTCACCACAACCACTCAAAAAATTATCATCAGAAAAATTATCATCTTCAGTACCATCATCATCACCACCATCGTCACCACCATCTTCACTGTGATCTCCAACACCATCATCAATATTACCAATGTCACCATCACCACCATCACCAAGATCACGAGCATCACCACCATCAGCAACACCGTCATCATTGTTTTCCTTGTAATCACAGCACCATCATGAGGATCATCACCACCACCATTATCACCACCATCACCATGATCTTGACCAGCAACACCATCAGGATCATTATCACCGCCACCAGCAACACCATGATCGTCATCACCCTTGTTATCACCGTACCATCATCACTATCATCATCATGATCATGGCTGTTAACACCATCAGCAACACGATCGTCACCGTCTTCCTTATAATCACAGCACCATCATCAATATCATCATGACCGCCACTATGAACACCATCGCCATGATCGTGAACATCACCACCGCCAGCAACACCACCATCATCTTCCTTGTAATCACAGCACCATCATTAGGACCTCAACACGATCATCATCACCACCATCATCGTGACCATCACCACCACCAGCCACACCGCCGTCATCTTCCTTGTTATCACAGCGCCATCATCAGGACCTCAACACCACCATTATCACCACCACCATCGTGACCATCACCACCGCCAGCAACACCGTCACCACCGTCTTCCTTGTTATCACAGCACCATCATCAGGACCTCAACACCACCATTATCACCACCACCATCGTGACCATCACCACCGCCAGCAACACCATCACCACCGTCTTCCTTGTTATCACAGCACCATCATCAGGACCTCAACACCACCATTATCACCACATCATCGTGACCATCACCACCGCCAGCAACACCATCACCACCGTCTTCCTTGTTATCACAGCACCATCATCAGGACCTCAACACCACCATTATCACCACCGTCATCGTGACCATCACCACCACCAGCCACACCGCCGTCATCTTCCTTGTTACCACAGCACCATCATCAGGATCATGATTACCACCACCAGCAACACCATTATCATCGTCATCCTTGTTGTCCCCGTACCATCATCACTGTCATCGTCACGATCATGACCAGCAACATCAGCAGCAACACCGTCATCATCCTTGTTATCACAGCACCATCCTGAGCACCATCAAAATCATCATCGCTACAATCACCACCATCATAGTTCCCCTCATCACCACTCATCACCATCATATTCTTCATTTATATCAACAGCTTCACCAAAATCACCCACTAGAACTATATTTATTCATCTGTTGGCTGGTTGTGTATTTTATTACTAGGATGTCAGAGTTGTATTTAAAATGACTTAAAAATCAAAGCTCTATTGTAATCCCTTGTGGCATATCCATTCATTAAACTGCCTAGACATAAAATACGCAACTTGACCTTCTTGAAGGTCTCTCCAAAAAGTTACTGTATATAGACTCTGGTTTCTTTAATGATTCACTATTTTTTTTCCTATTTTTTCCCTATTGGCAGAAACGAGTATTTGTTTATGTTTGGTACAGGAACGAATCTAGTCCACGTGACTGGATAAACAAAGTGTGGTACATACATACAATGGACGTTTACTTGGCCATAAAAAGAATTTGAGTCAGTTCCACTGAGGTACATGAGCCTAGAGCCTGTCATACAGAATGGAAAAGTCAGAAAGAGAAAAAACTAATGTATATTAACATATATATACATATATATATATATATATATATATATATATATACACACATACACACATACATATCACAGAAGGCAATGGCACCCCACTCCAGTACTCTTGCCTGCAAAATCCTATGGACGGAGGAGCCTGATGGACTGCAGTTCAAGGGGTCGCTAACAGTCAGACATGACTCAGCGACTCCACTTTCACATTTCACTTTCATGCCTTGGAGAAGGAAATGGCAACCCACTCCAGTGTTCTGGCCTGGAGAATCCCAGGGACAGGGGAGCCTGGTGGGCTGCCGTCTATGGGGTTGCACAGAGTCGGACACGACTGAAGTGACTTAGCAGCAGCAACATATATATAGAGAGAGAGAGAAAGAGAGAGAATCTAGAAAAATGATATTGATGAACTATTTGCAGGGAAGGAATGGAGATACAGATATAGAGAATGGACTTGGGAACACAGCGGGGGAGGGAGAGAGTGGGGGGAATGGAGAAAGCAGCACCAACCTATATACACTATCAACCGTAAGATGGACAGCCGGTGAGAAGCTGCTGCACAGCAGAGGGAGCCCAGGCTGCTGCTCTGTGATGATGTGGAGGGGTGGCAGGGGGGCAAAGGAAGGCTCAGGAGTCAGTGCATGCATGTACAGATACAGCTGACCTGCACTACTGTACAAAGAAAACCAACACAATATCTCAAAAGAAAAAATTTTTTTTTTAATTTTAAAATCATCTCTGAAAAAGGAAAATGAGCCAGGTTGAATTTTGTGAGGTCCTGTTTGTGCCGATTCTTCATATAGTTAGCCCCCTCATGAAAGATGGTCTTCATATAGCCATCAGTTCAGTCCAGCTGCTCAGTCGTGTCAGATTCTTTGCAACCCCATGGACTGCAGGCCTTCCTGTCCCTCACCAACTCCCGGAGTTTTTATAGACAAACGCATCTTATTTATGACTTTTACAGAAAAGATTTTCGCCACCATGACCTTCAGGGTCATTAGAATATAGCTTTGGGGGGCTCGTGCGTGCTAAGTTGTCACTTCAGTCATGTTCGACTCTCTGTGACCGCACGGACCGTAGCCCACCAGACTCCTCTGTCCATGGGATTTCCCAGGCAAGAAGACTGAAGTTTTGTGGCCCTTTCCTTCTCCAGGGGAATCTTCCTGACCCAGGGATTGCAACAGCATCTCCTGCTTTGGCAGGCGGATTCTCTACCGCTGAGCCACCAGGGCCCACCCTCCCTAAATGAGTAAGCCAGTGGGGACACAGATATAGTCACACACATACTGAAAAAGCGCCAGTTAGTTTGGGAGCAGGTGTTCCAGAACATGAACCCCTGGGTTCTGTCCTTCATTTCTGTGTGCTTACGAGAAGATGCCCAAATGACTTCATGGGCTCATTCCTTCACATAGAGGGGCCGCAAACGTTTTCTATGAAGGACAGTATTTTACACTCTTAAACCACATGGCTGCTGCTGCACCCTGCCACTGCAGTGTGAGAGTAGCCGCAGAAAATAGGCCAATTCGTGGGCGTGGCCGTGTTCCATTCGCTTTTCCCTTTTTTTTTTTTTTTTTTTGCAGTGGCAGGAGGGATCCAGCCTCTGAGTTACACTGCCCAGTCCTGGTTCATATCTCGGCAAGGCAGGGCGGGCACTCTTTCAGTTCAATACCTGTCCATGTTGGGCTTCTCAATTTTTGCTAAAAGCACGTCTGTCAATACTCTCTTTAGCTCAGTTGATGCCGGGAACACACTGACCTGCAATTCACTGACCACAGCGGCCGCACTTCGGCTCCTCGGCTGAGCAAACACTTCCAATTCACTCGCTCCATTTCTTTAAACAATGAGGCTCCTCTAAGAGAATCGATCTGAACGTCGGCCTCTGGGCTCCACCATCGAAGCTGTGATTCATGCTCTCAAAAGTACCCCCTCCCCACAGCAACGGGGATGTCCTTCAAGTTCCTCCCAAGTGGATTCTGACCCTGCGTCGAGAGTCTGTGTCTCTCTGAATATCTGCATATCTCTCCAACTTGTGACACTATCACGTTCATTATACTAAACGATTATTCCAGGTAGCCGTCTGGTTTCTCCTGTGTAACAAGGACAGGGGTAGCGACCACACTGAGCCAAGTGGACTGATAATTAGAAGCTGACCAGTAAGTGTTCTTGAGAGTCCCTTGGACAGCGAGGAGACCAAGCAAGTCCATCCTAAAGGATGTCAATCCTGAATACTCACTGGAAGGACGGATGCTGAAGCGGAAACTCCAATACTTTGGCCACCTGATGCAAAGAGCAGACTCACTGGAAAAGACCCTGATCCTAGGAAAGATTGAGGGCAGGAGGAGAAGGGATGAGATGGTTGGATGGCATCACCGACTCAATGGATGTTGAGAGAAAGCAAACTCCAGGAGATGGTGAAAGACAGGGACGCCTGCCCTTGGGGTCACGAAGAATTAGACATGACTGAGCGATTGAGCAACAACAATAAATAAGTATTTATGAGATCAAAGAAGACAGGTGAATAACTGGGTTTTTGTTCATGTCAGGGCCCACAAAATAGGAAAGGTTAAGCCAAAGAAAGTCAGTGAAGCAAGGCTACCAGTGGTGCCCCCTGGATTTGCAGAGCTGCAGGACAAGGGAAAACCAGGTAAGACCACCATCCCGAGAACCCACCCACCCGAGACACAAAAAGCCCAGGGCTGCCACAGTGGATAAGAATCTGCTTGTCAAAGCAGGGGACAGGCCCAGGAAGATTGCACACGCCTCAGAGCAACTAAGCCCATGATTCACAAGTACTGAGACCCCGAGCCTCAACGACTGAAGCCTGCATGCGTAGAACCTGTGCTCCACAGCAAGAGAAGTCACTGCAGTGAGAAGACCACCCTCCACAACTGGAGAGGAGCCCCCGCTCACTGCAACTAGAATAAAAGCCTCGCCCAGCAATGAAGACCCAGCACAACCAAAATTTTAAAAAAGAGCCCAGTAAGCAGAAAGCAGCAACTGAGCATCATGACCTTCTGTGCTTCTTGCAGACTCCACTAAATAGAGAAAATGAGGAAGGGAACGTGTCAGTTTCCCAACCTCCCAGTGGAGTATGCTGAAAAGTCATTCAAACACAAGTTCATTTCTTGGGGGATGGGAAGACAAGACATTCTTCTCTGCTAGGCAGAGGGGAAGAAGACTGTGAGGGTCTCAGGAGGGTTTCCCAAGGAGAGAGAGATGGTTTGGGGAAGCGTGAAGGTGGAGGACAGTTGTTCTAGCTTCTTCTGACCTCAACACGAAGTTCAAATAGAAAATACACAGTCCAGGGTGTATTAAGATTCCTAACACAGTTGATATTTAATATGGAGAACCAACAAGGACCTACTGTCCAGCACAGGGAACTCTGCTCGATACTCGGTAATAGCCTTACAGTCACCAGGGGGAAGGATGGGATGAAGGGACAGTTAGGAAGTTTGGGATGGACATGGACACACCAGTGTATTTAACATGGAGAACCAGCAAGGACCTGCTGTCCAGCACAGGGAACTTTGCTCAATCCTCTGTATTAACCTTATGGTCATCAGGGGTGAGGATGGGGGAAGGGATAGTCCGGGAGTTTGGGATGGACATGGACACACTGCTGTATTGAACATGGAGAACCAACAAGGACCTGCTGGACAGCACAGGGAACTCTGCTCAATGTCATGTGGCAGCCTGGATGGGAAGGGAGTTTTGGGGAGAGTGGATACATGTATACCTATGGCCGAGCCCCTTTGCTGTCCACCTGAAACCATCATGACATAATTAATTGGCTATACCTCAATGCAAAATGCTTTGGGTGTTAAACTAAAAAAAGAAAAAGATTACTAGCGCAATTGGAACAGATGACCACCAACTAAAACTGAAGTCAGTTGTGTCCAACTCTTTGTGACCCCATGAACTACAACCAAATGTCCATGGGAGTTCCCAGGCATGAATACTAGAGTGGGTTGCCATGTCCTTCTCCAGATCTTCCAGACCCAGGCTCTCTCCTGCATTGCAGGCAGACACTTTACCGTCTGAGCCATCAGGGAAGTCTGACCAACTAGGTGGCTTCATTTAAGCAACGAGAATGTGATGGTCACACGGTTCTGCAGGACAGACGTGCAGTAGTAAGGAGTTCACAGGGTGGGTTCCTTCCGTGGGTTGTGAGGGAAGCTCTGTTCCATGTCTCTCTCTCAGCTCAGAGCTGTCGGTGGTGGTCCTTGGTGGGTTTTGGATGGAAATGCACCCCTTCCATCTCTGCATCTCTGCCTCCATCATCATAGCTGTTTTCCCTCTGAATCTCTGCGGGCTTCATTCTGATCTCATCCCCTCCCTAAAACCCACTTCCATTGACCTCTTCTCTTTTCCTCCTTTTTCTCCTCCATCACCCTCCTTCTACCAATGTAAGGGCTCAATCCCTGTTTATTAAATTCACGATCTGCTCATACAAAAGGTATGAACACTTCTGCTAAGATTTGGGTTTGTTTTTATTTTTTTTAAGATCCACTCTCCAGACTGAAGAACATTTTGCCCAAGAGAAAACAAAGACCAAGCTTGCTGGTGATGTGTTTGACTATTCCCTCCTATATTCAGTTCAGTTCATGTCTGACCCCTTTTGACCCCATGAACTGCAGCATGCCAGACCTCCCTGTCCATCACCAACTCCCAGAATTTACCCAAACTCATGTCCATCAAGTCGGTGATGCCATCCAGCCATCTCATCCTCTACCATCCCCTTCTCCTCCTGCCCCCAATCCCTCCCCACATCAGAGTCTTTTCCAATGAGTCAACTCTTCACATGAGGTGGCCGAAGGATTGGAGTTTCAGCCTCAGCATCATTCCTTCCAATGAACACCCAGGACTCCCATATTAGTTCCTTCTGAAATGCTGATGCAAACGCTTCACTAGGACTCCATGGGCGAAGCTCACAGAGAAGGGACAGCTTCCCACAAGCTAGTTTTTTTTTTTTCTTTTTATACAGTTGTAGAAAGGAAGGAAGTGAGATTTACAGGGTTCTTATGTTTTATCTCTCCCACTCCCAACTCCCTACCACATAAGCATCAGTCTGCTCTCAGCATGAGCTTGAGTGTCCTGCTTTTTTTTTTTTTTTTTCTGGTTTTGCTTTTCAGATTTGACACGTAACTGAAAAAAGCACAGTATTTCTCTTTGTCGGGCTTCCTTTACTAAACATATTGTCACTGAGACCCATCCATATTGTTGCCAATGGCAGGGTTTCCTTCTTTTAATGGTGGAACCATATCCCACTGAATGTATCGATCACATCTTATTTCTCCTTTCATCCATTGACGGACACTGATTTCATCCACTGATGGACTGTCCGTATCTTGGCTATTGTAACTAATGCTACAGTGAACACAGGGGCGCACACATCTTCCCAAGTTAGTATCTTTTGCTTTCTTTGGATAAATACTCAGAAGCGGGTTTGCTGGATCTTATGGCTGCTATTTTTTTTCTTCTTTTTTTGAGGAACCTCCACACTGTTTTCCCTAGGGGCTGTACCGATTTACATTCCTGCCAACAGCTAACAGGAGTTCGCTCTTGTCCACATCCTTGCCAAATCTGTCTTTTGAACATCAGGTGTTCTAACAGGTGTGAAGGCATATCTCCTGGTGTTGACTTGCAGTTCCCTGATAACTAAAGATGCTGAGCATCTTTTCAAGTACCCACTGACCTTGTGTTATGGCTTCTTTGGAAAACACCTATTCTGATTTTCTGCCCATTTTTATCATAAATAGAAATTTCTGAATGAATATACTAACTCTTCTTATAAAGGCACCAGGTATAACAGATTTAGGGTCCCTGCTAATACAGTGTGACCTCATTTTTACCTTGATGACATTTGTAAAAGCCCTATTTCCAGATCGGGTGACATTCGTACATATTGGGGGGCTGCTAAAAGTTCAACATATCTTTGCCGGGGTGGCAGGGGGAGGACACAATTCAACCTCTACTCAGTTCAGTTCAGTTCAGTCGCTCAGTCATGTCCGACTCTTTGCGACCCCATGAATCACATCACACCAGGCCTCCCGGTCCATCACCAACTCCCAGAGTTCACTCAAAATATAAACTCAAAACATGTGACAAGAAAAAAGTCTGAAGAATGCTTAGCCAAGGCATGGTCTCTAAAAGTTTTTAAAAGATTCCAACTGACCTGTGTGTGCTAAGTCGCTTCAGTCACATCCAACTCTTTGCGACCCCATGGACTGTAGTCCCCCAGGCTCCTGTGTCCATGGGATTCTCCAGGCAAGAATACTGGAGTCGGTTGCCACTTCCTTCTCCAGGGGATCTTCCCAACCCAAGTGTAGAACCCACATCTATTATGAATCCTGCATTGGCAGGCAGGTTCTTTAACATTGAACCACCAGGGAATCCCAATAAGCATTGATAGACTCCCAGACTATATCCCACCCCTGCCACATCTCATGTGCCGCCAGGCACCTCATGCTACCTGTTCATAGCTTATCTACTGTAAACCATGACCATAGTAATTATAATAAGGGGCCTCCCCTGGGGGCTCAGTGATGAGGAGAGTCATCCCGCCAATGCAGGAGACCAGAGTTCAATCCCTGGTCTGCAAAGATTCCACTTGCCGGAGAGTAACTAAATGTATGCACCGCAAGTACTGAGCCCGTGCTCCACAAGTACTCAGCCCGTGCTCCACAAGTACTCAGCCCGTGCTCCACAAGTACTCAGCCCGTGCTCCACAAGTACTCAGCCCGTGCTCCACAATAGGAGAAACCTTGGCAAGAAAAAGCCTGAGCACAGCAACTAGCAAAAACGTCTCTGCAGCCCTAAATAAATAACATAAATAATGATTTTTTTAAAAGTAACAATAATAATGGGCTTCTCCGCACTAGTAATAAAAGCCTGCTTGCTGATGCAGGAGACATAAGACACCCGGGTTCTATCCCTGGGTCGGGAAGATCCCCTGGGGAAGGACATGGCAACTCCCTCCAGTATTCTTGCCTGGAAAATCCCACGGACAGAGGAACATGGCGGGCTACAGTCCACGGGGTCGCACAGAGTTGGACATGACTGAGTGGCTAACACACACACAATAATAATAATAATTGCACAACCTTAATTTTTAGAACAGGCTAGAGGAAGAGCATTTTCCCCTAAGTCTAAGAGAAAGCCCTCTGAGATGTTAAGCTCCACTCTTTTTCCTACCTGTGAACTTTAATTAATTCTTCGGAAACGATTCCATCTCCATGAAATCAAATTATAGACGACTGCATTTACAGCCGGGCAACCCACCGCTGTCCCCGAAATGCAAGTGCGTTAGTGCGCTGCCTATTCCCCAATTTTCTGCTTTCTTCTCCTGGAACACCTCTGGGGTTTGCTATTTTGGGGAAATATGCAGCTTCAGAAAGACTGAAGCTGGAAATTGTCATGCAGAGGGTTTCCTGTGGGGCAATTGAAGTCTCAGCTGCAAAACACTTCCTCCTTGGTGCACGTGATCTGCCTGTTGCAGGAAGCAGAGGGGATCTATTTTCTGTCTCATTCTATAATTCGTATTGGATCTATATTACTTTTTTGTTTTAAGTATAAAAATATTTCAGGTTCAATATA
Organism: Ovis aries; assembly: GCF_016772045.2. NCBI lineage: Eukaryota > Metazoa > Chordata > Mammalia > Artiodactyla > Bovidae > Ovis > Ovis aries. The sequence goes on from NC_082741.1 coordinate 3,872,350, forward strand.
GATGAGCCAAGAACTACATGCATTTGCCAAAAAAAAAAAAAAAAAACCACACTGCTGATATATATACACTGAAAATGATAATGTCAGTCACTCAGTCTTATCTGACTCTTTGCGACCCCATGGACTGTAGCCCACCAGGCTTCTCTGTCTATGGGATTTTCCCGGCAAGAATACTGGAGCGGGTTGCCGTGCCCTTCTCCAGGGGATCTTCCCGACCCAGGGATTGAACCTGCATCTCCGGCACTGCAGGCAGATTCTTTACTATCTGAGCCACCAGGGAACCCCACCCATATTCAGCACCATGCGTAAAACAGACAGCTAGTGGGAGGCTGCTATGTATAGCTCAGGGGCCTCAGCTCGGTGCTCTGGGATGAACTAGAGGGGTAACGGCGGGGGTGGGGGTGGATGGGGGGCTCAAGAGGGAGAGGGTACATGTATATGTATGGCTGATTCACATTGCTGAGCAGCGGAAATTAACACGATATTATAAAGCAATTATCCACCAATTAAAAAAATAATAATATGACTGCCACACACATGTCATGATCAGTGACAGAAAAGGCACGCCTATAGGCTGATACTGGCTATGACTGTTAGTACCAAGACATCCAACCAAGAGTCAGATAATTAACGGACAGGTTATCCACAGCAGCCTAGGGAGGACCTCGTCATTCTGTGATTCACGTGCTGGTGGAATTCCCCGGTCACTCCCGGGTAATATGATCACTGGGTCGTAGGATAGTCAATCTACTAAAATCCCTTTCTTTGGGAGGAGGGGTGGGGAAAGGAAGGCAAACATCCTTATACAATATGCTAACCTCATTACCTGACTTAAACTCAAAAGGAAATATCGAATTGAGCTTCCTTATTTTTTTATCGATTGAATTTTCTTAGGGAAGAGACAATTTCCTCTCTACAATTAACTACTCTATTTTTTAAATTAAAACTTTTTTTTTTTTTAAATTTTTGGATGCACTCCTCTTCATGCGGGACCTTATTTCCTTCCCAGGGATCAAGCCCACGCCTCCTGCATTGGAAAGTGGAGTCTTCACCACTGGACCGCCAGGGAAGTCCCTAAGCTATTTGTCAAAGTGTAGGAAATTAATATTATAGTGATATAAGATTTGTGGAGTCTAAAATGTAGCATTATGAAAGTATTTCACTAGGCGAAGATTTTGGAGGAGCAGCAAAGCTGTTAATGATATTTTTTTTCCTAATTTCAGAAGATAAGTATATTTGAATTTGGTATGAATGGAAACTTGTGCTCTTTGACATAAATTTTATTGCACAGTCTGTTGAGAAGAAAAATAGGCATTAGTATTCCTTCGGATGTAATTCCATTTATGAATCCTCCAATGTCAAAAAATAGAGCGATGCAAAAAAAAAAAAAAAAACCCCAAGTGACTACTTTGTATGTTGAACTGCACCATCAAAGCCCCTCCCTATAGTTCTGTCAGGGTTTTCATTTATCCCTCCCCCTCTCACCATTCTGTACATTTTTATGTCTCGGTCCATCTGGAGAAGCAACGAACAAGAAGCTTAGCTTTCAGAAACTCGGAAAGAGTCTCTTCCTCTCACGGTAAAGGAGTGGATATTTGGATCGTCATCTCAAGACGGATGGGAACATTTCCATCGTGGATCCTCAATAGAAAAGGTAACTTTCAAATTCTTTCTTTTTTCTTTTTTCTCCATGGTAACTTAAAGCACTCCCTGCTTGAATTCACTGTGCCTATTGATGCCTTTCTGAAGCTTATAGTTTTTGCTGGGACTCATGTACTTTCCCATCAAAGGCTTATATCTCTTTACGTCATCTTTTTTGTTGCTTTAGCAGCTCAGTCATGTCCGACTCTTTTCGACCCTACGGACTGCAGCATGCCAGGCCTCCCTGTCCATCACCAACTTCCAGAGCTTGCTCAAACTCATGTCCATTGAGTCGGTGATGCCATCCAACCATCTCATCCTCTGTCGCCCCCTTCTCCTCCTGCCGTCAATCTTTCCCAGCATCAGGGTCTTTTCCAATGAGTCCGTTCTTTGAATTAGGTGGCCAAAGGATTGGAATTTCAGCTTCAGCATCAGTCCTTCCAATGAATATTCAGGACTGATCTCCTTTAGGATGGACTGGTTGGATCTCCTTGCAGCCCAAGGGACTCTCAAGAGTGTTCTCCAACACCACAGTTCAAAAGCATCAGTTCTTCAGTGCTCAGCTTTCTTTATAGTCCAGCTCTCACATCCATACATGCCTACTGGAAAAGCCACAGCTTTGACTAGACGGACCTTTGTTGGATTCACCCAAAACCTTGCATACACTAAGTACAAACAGTGATTCATCACTATTTCTCAGTGAACCATCCAAGAAGGCTGCGAGGAGAATAAGAAATGGAGGAGAGAAGAAAAAATACACAAAGCTTCCCCGTTGGGCTCTAAAGACCCACAGAGAATCTGGCTCGAGTTAGAACCACGGTGAAGAAATAGCTCGTGAGGTGAACGTGTGTGCTTTTGGATGGAGTGATGGATTATGTTACGTCATAAATAAAACACAACCCAGCTGAAAGCACCCATCCTAAGGCAAAGGGATAGGAGTGCTCCGGGACATGTCATTTTCAAAACTCGTGGAAACAGACTAGAAAAGCTCCTTGACTTGAGACAAATCAATACTCTCAGTGTCCCTCCCTTTCAGATGGGCACACACCCTCTTCCCCAGGGGAAAACTCCAGGATTGTACACAGGACCGCAGTCACATCAGACAAGGCAGTGTCCTGATGAAGGGAAAATTCAAAGCGCCTGGGGACTCTGGGAGGAAAGACGGTCTTGTCATCTCCATGCGCAATTTGGCTTTTTCCAGAAAGTCGGAACACACGGGATCTTGAGGGGATTATGGGCGGTTTTTCTTATGGATTTTCCTCCTAAATCATACACACAGACCCACACAGACACAGGACAAGCGACACACCCACCTGCGTCATCACCACTCCAAATCTTCAGAGATGTGAAATCTACCACGAACTTTTTTGGGTTTTCGCATTTAAAAAAATCTGTTTCCAGTTGTAGAAACTTACTTTTCCAAGCCTACACAGAATATTCGACTGAATTAATGAGATAGGGACGACCTTGTGTCTCAGCTTCATTTCATCCTAACAAGGGGTCAGGGCGTGAACAGACCGCTCTTTCTCACACTTTCCGTCTGCAAGCTCGCCGGTGATTTGCAGGCCCGATTTACTGATGCAGGGCTGTTGTTGTGCACGCCTCACAAACTCTCTGCAGTCCCGAGAGCCGAACTGAAAAGAGTATCACCTTCTGTTCGCTTTAACTGCAGCCTGTGTGTCTCTGGATGCAGCATAAAGAGAAAGTGAAAGAAGTGAAGTCGCTCAGTCGTGTCCGACCCTCAGCGACCCCTCGGACTGCAGCCTTCCAGGCTCCTCCGTCCATGGGATTCTCCAGGCAAGAGGACTGGCGTGGGGTGCCAATGCCTTCAACACGCAACTAACTCCTTGCAGAAACAGCCTCGGTGACCGTAAAGGAGGTAAGACATGAAACGAAGTCGTGTTTAATCGTAAGGGAGAGAACGTGAAACTAACTCATTACAGAAACCGCCTGCTTAACTGTAAACGGAGTAACAGGTGAAATTAATTCATGGCTAACTGTAAAGGAGAAAACAAGAAATTAATCCATTATAGAAACAGCCTGCTTAACTCATCCATGGGTAACTATCAGGAGAAAACAAGAAATTAATTCGTTACAGAACCATCCCGGTTAACCATAAAGGGAGTAACACATGAAATTAATTCACGTGTAACTATAAGGAGAAAACAAGAAATTAATTCATTACAGAACCATCCTGGTTAACCATACAGGGAGTAACACATGAAATTAATTCACGTGTAACTATAAAGCAGAAAATATGAAACTAATTCATTACACCCAACAGCCTGGTTAACCTAATTCATTACACCCAACAGCCTGGTTAACCATAAAGGAGAAAACATTATACAAATTCATTGTACCAACATTAATGAAGGTAATTCATTACACAAACAGCCTGGTCTCAGCAAGCAGGGGACCAGACAGACAGGAATCTACTCCCCTTCATGACACTGAAGAAACTTAATCTTCCAGTGACAGATGCTGGCAATGAGGCCAACGCTGAACGGCCATAAAACTGAAGTCACAAGAACACAGCCATGTTTTCTCTTTCCTAATTAAGTCCTGTACGGTAGCTTAGAGCCAAATCACTATGACATGAAAAGACATTCCCAGGAGATGTAATACTACTGGGTTTCCCTGGTGGCTCAGACAGTAAGGAATCTGCCTGTAATGCAGGAGACCTGGGTTTGATCCCTGGGTCAGGAAGATCCCCTGGAGAAAGGCATGGCTACTCACTCCAGTATTCTTGCCTGGAGAATCCCAAGGATGGAGGAGCCTGGCAGGCCACAGTCCATGGGGTTGCAGAGAGTCGGACACAGTTGAGCAACTAACCACACCCACACACACACAACACTATTATTATTCATAAGTGAGGTGTCACTAAGGAGGTTGAAGGCTTCACCAAGGCAATATGCAAAATAAACAACAGTGTCCAAACCAGCAGCGTCTCTGGCAGCAAATGAAGCTATTATAGGTTCTGGGTGGTGGGATGAAAGAAAGTGAAAGTCTCTAGCAAATGAAGCTATTACAGGTCCTGGGGGTGGGATGAAAGAACCTGAAAGTCTGTATGTTGTGTCTGACTCTTTGCAACCCCATGGACTATACAGTCCGTGGAATTCTCCAGGCCAGAACAACGGAGTGGGTAGCCTTTCCCTTCTCCAGGAGATCTTCCCAACCCAAGGATTGAACCCAGGTCTCCTGCATTGCTGGTAGACTCCTTACCAGCTGAACTACAAGGGAAGCCCTCGTGGGTGGTGGGATACTGAACAAATAACGAGCAAATTTTTGGGCACGCACACATATTCTAGCAGACTAACTTGCACCTCAACTTTCTAACAGTTTTTTTTAAAAACTATTGCTTATAAATATGCATAGATAGCAAACGTGGTTTTTAATACATCCTAAGTGACTTGGATGAGATAGGTAGATAGCATCACCGACCCAATGGATATGAATTTGAGCAAACTCCGGGAGATGTCGAAGGCATGCTGTGGTCCATGGGGTCACAAAGAGTCGCACACAACTGAGCAGCTTAACAACAACAACGATGTCCCTGGGACTTGTTGCAGTAACGGAAAAAATCTATAAACTGCCAACTGAGTTAAAACTCATATTCTGGAAGATGACAAGTGCAACGGGAAATTCTCTTCCTTAGAGAACAGGTTTTCTAACTTGCAAGGCATGCTAAGCCAGTAGTATTCTTCGAAACATGCAAAATTTCTAAACCCTCCACAGGATTATTCTTCTATTGGAGAACTTCTCAAGCTGGGAGAGAAACACATGTTGCCAGAAATCCACTCTCGTTTACCCGCGTTCACAACACGCTAAACTGTTTTCCATTATTCCTTGTCAGGGAGATATTTATCTAATAATCTTTCCCAATTATCTCCACTTACAAGCCACGTCTACACAACGTCAAACATCCCCCTGACATGAAAATGGGAAGCAATTAGTGACTCTCACGGAGCTTCGTGCTGATGTGGACCGGCTAAAACGCCTGCCTCACCGTGTTAACTGGCACAGCTTTAAGATTTTCACCTAGATTTTTTTTGCCCCCTCTGCATACACCTGAACTATTTGTGACTTGATGAGAAGAGAAAGGCACTTAATTTTTCCTTTATCTGACGTTAAAAAGAAAAAAAAAGAATTGTGCTATTGTCTTCGGCTGTTCTGAGAGCCTGTTCCAAGAAATGCATTTTAATGCTTCTTTGGTGATTAATTTCTGTAAATCAAGTGGGATGCTAAAAATCCAGTTGACGACTCATGCTGAAAAAGACAAAGCTTAGGAATAAGCAGAAGGTAATACTCAGCTCTTTGTTTAAAAAAAAAAAAAAAAGGCCATTCCTGATATATTGTCATTTGCAGCAATGTGGATGAACCAAGAGCTGATGATACTAAGTGAACTGATTCAGAAACAGGAAGACAAACATCATGTGATATCACTTATATGTGGAATCTAAACCATGGCACAAAGGAAGTTATCTACGAAAGAGAAACAGACTCAGAGGCACAAGAGACCAGGTGTGTGGCTGCCTAAGGGTAGGGGGAAGGATGGAATAGGACCTTGGGATTAGCAGATGGGAACTACTGTATTTAGAACAGACAAGCAAGTTCCTACTGTACAGCAAAGGGGACCACATTCAATATCCGGTGATAAACCACCATGGAAAGGAACATAAAAATCAATATATGTGTGTGTGTGTGTGTGTGTGTGTGTGTATGTAACTGAATCTCTTTGCTGTACAGCAGAAACTAACTCAACATTGTAACTCAACTACACTTCAATTAAAAAAAATCCATTCCATTTCTCAACACTCCTCTTTTGTTAAAGCCATATTAGGAACTGTCCAGAAGTGATAGACCCTCGGTCCCATTTCCTAAGCTGACCCTTCCACTATGACATATAAACACTTATGTTACAGGCAATCTACGTTAATGGTGGACTGGACATTATAGTAGACAGATACACGTGTACAAATTAGCTGAAAAGTTCTGGTTCTCCGGGAGCCCCTAGTGGCTCAGACGATCAAGAATCTGCCTGCCACACAGGACACCCGGGTTCGATCATTGGCTCGGGAAGACCCCCTGGAGCAGGGAATGGCAACCCCCTGCAGTATTCTTGCCCGGAGGATCCCATGGACAGAGGAGCCTGGTGGGCTACAGTCCATGGGGTCACAAAGAGTCAGACACAACTGAGCGAGAAACATCTTCAGGTTCTCTGTTCTTGCATTAACTATGCTTCACAAACATCTGATTGGGGGCTGGACATGTGTGCAAAGAAGTCTCCCAGCTCACCTCTATTTTATACCCAAGGAAAATGAGGCACGCACTAGCTGAAGAACCCACCCATAATCACTCAACCGGGAAGGGAACAGGCTGGCATTTGTAGGCTGGCAGGCATGTTCTTAGCCAATCATGCTACAAGCTCAGCGGAAAGAGTGAAGCAAGCTAACAGTCGGGAGGATTCAGAGAAGTTACTGCGTCCCTACCTTCACAGCAGCATTGCACACAATTGTCAAGGCGGGGGAACAACCAAAGCAACCACGCACACGTGAATGGAAACACAAGTAGGTGTGTAGGTGTAGGTGTGCGGTGGAGTATCACTCAGCTGTTAAAAAGGAAATTCCCACTGTCTGCGACAAAGCGAGTGGGCCTCGATGGCATAACGCTCAGTGAGATTGGTTTTGAAAAAGCACAAATATTGTATTCACATCTATATGGAATCTAAAAATCATAATGTATCACTTATACATAGAATCTAAAAAAAAATAATAGTACAAGGGAACGTCTTTACAAAACACTCACAGATGTAGAGAACGAACTTATGGTTACCAAGGGGTAAGGAGGGGGGCAAGGATAAACTGGGAGATTGGGATTGGCAAATACATATGACTCTATAAAAATTAGATAACTAGCAGGAACCTACTGCATAGTACAGGGAACTCTGTTCAACATTCTGTAGTGAGCTATGGCAGAAAAGAATCTGAAAAAGGGGATATACGTATATATTTAGCAGTGGAAACTAACACAGCATTGTATACCATCTATACTCCAATTAAAAAGTTTTCTAAAAACACCAAACTCATAGAAGAAGAGATCAGATTTGCTGCAGCCAGAAGTGGGGGGATGGCAGAGGCGTAGGGTGTTGGATAAAAGTTGTCAGAATGTAGAAGCTCCCAGTTCTAAGATAAGCAAGCGCCAAGGGTGTAATGTACAGGGTTGACGGCTGTAGTTACCATTGCTCAATGAGACACAGGCAACCTGGAGACCGCGCCAGGCCAGGTTCGATCCCTGAGGGATGGGATGGGGAGGGATGTGGGAGGGCGGTTCAGGATGGGGGACACATGTACACCCATGGCTGATTCATGTCGTTGTATGGCAAAAACCACCACAATATTGTAAAGTCGTTAGCCTCCAATTAAAAAAATTTTTTTAAGTGTACAGCCTAACAGTTCTCATCACAAGGAAAAGAAAATCTTTCATTTTTTTCTTTTTCTTACAGCTATATGAGATCTGTGGTGGTAGGTGGTATAGTTGCTCTGTTGTGTCCAACTCTTCGCAACCCTATGGACTGTAGCCCGCAAGCTCCTCTGTCCACGGGATTCCCCAGGCAAGAATACTGGAGTGGGTTGCCTTGCCCTCCCCTCCAGGGTATCTTTCCAACGGGAGGATCGAACCCATGTCTCCTGCAGGCAGATTCTCGACAGACTGCGCCTCCAGGGAAGCCCGTGAGAAGATGGACATTAGCTGAAACTATTGTGGTGATCGCGTCTCTCATTTCATGGAAGTCAAACCGTCATGCTGTCTGCCTTCAACTTGCATGGTGATGTCCCTCAGAGACATCTCACTAAAACTGGGAAGGGGAGAGAATTAACTGACATCCTCTCAAATAAATTCACCAGTAAGTTGTTTCTCAAAAGGGGAGAGAATCCACCTGACTGCATAAGAGATCAGATCTTGAGGTCTTGACCGAAGGAACAAGGAGCTGAAAAGATTATGCTAACACAGGAAGAAGCCATTCAGAGGTACAGCTGCTTCTAAATGTCAGATGAGGGAAGAGAACCATTTGGGTGTTTTCCTTGATGCCATTCACTTACACCCACTCTGGGCATCTGGAGATCTTTAAAAGCGCCTTCATTTCATCCCTGTGTCAGGAAGATTCCCCTGGAGGTGGGCATGGCAACCCACCCCAGTATTCGTGCCTGGAGAATCCCATGGACAGAAGAGCCTGGCGGGCTACAGTCCACGGGGCTGCAAAGAGTCAGACACGACCGAGTGACTAGCATTTTCACTACGCTCCTGTGTAAAATCAGCATTGCTTTTGAATACTAGTAAGGTTTGCCAGAAACCTCTTTTCACACCTCCAACCAAAAGTTGGGTGTCTGCTTTCTAGAGTTTAAACCTCACATCTTCAAAATCTCCACCCAGCCATCACGACTAACGTTGACTCCTTAACATGTATAACAGAAAGCAGTAAGTTTTTAACCTACCCAGCATTAAAATAACAGTTTAATAAAAACAAGCTAGTCTGGCGTTACAAAGGTAAACAAAGGAATTACCATCTCAGAATGAGTAGTGACGGAGAAACTTCGCATTAACTGCTTAGTGGTGTGTGGGTTGCTTTCAATCAGGGAAACACTTCACGATAAATTTCAAACTGTGATAAAAGCTGCCCAAATTTTGTATGAGATTTCTGTCCCTGCCGTAACAAATCGCCACCAATGTTGCAGCCTCAAGGGGCAGCTATTGAGGCTCTTAGAAATCTGAAGGCCAGAGTTCCACCAGGCTAAGATTGAGGGGTGGGCAGGGCTTTCTGGAGGCTCAAGGGGAGGAATCTTGTCTTTTCCAGCTTCGAGAAGCTGCCGAATCCCACGACTTCTGGCTCCGTCTTGGCTGCTGCGCCTTTTCCCTGTTGCTTTCCTCTGGCCCTGCTCGTCTTTTCTCTCTCCCTCATCCACAATTAACGGTCTCTGCGATCACATATGGACCCACCCAGATAAGCCGGAGTATATGCTCTGCATCTTAAAGTCCACAGGTAAGCAGGTATTAATTTCAGATGCAACCTCCTCCGCTTAGCACTCTAAGGTAATAACAGCCAATGTTTCCTGGGCTTAGGACTTGCCCTTCCCTCCGTGTGTGGTCATGCATGCCTGCTAAGTGACTTCCGTCACGTGGTGTCCGACTCTTTGCAACCCCATGGACTGCAGCAACCAGGCTCCTCTGTCTATGGGATTCTCCAGGCAAAAACAATGCAGTGAGTTGCCATTTCCTCCTCCAGGGACGCTTCCCCACCCAGGGATCGAACCCACGCCTTCTGCACTGCAGACGGGTTCTTTACCACTGAGCCACCTGGGAAGCCTGCCCTTCTCTGGGGGAGCCACTCGTCTGCTTACAATAAGTGCGTGTCTCTGGAAATTAGGAATGGCTCTCTCTGTTGCCACGACAATATGTAAAGCTTAACTGGTACGTGACACCAACCCATAATTACATTATTGGCAGTGAAGTCACATGGACACACCAACTGATCAAAGCGTCAGGACAAACCAAAAATAAATAAATAAATAACCGAGCGCCAAAGTGGAATTCTGAATTCCAAATAGCTGGCATCGCCATACATCCATTTCATCAAAGGCACAGTTACGAATTTAGATATGCCCTAAAGGAAACTCTCTGCAGGAACCAGCATGAAGCCATAATTTCCATGTGTTATGGCAGAAGTAGGGTTTCTTCATTTAGGAAGAACCAGTAATTAAATATCTAAACCTCCATGTTCATTGTCAAATGGACACGAGTTATCTTTTTTAAACGCACAGAACTCCTGACCCAATAGGCTGCAATTTTCTGTTTCTGCAGCCACACAGGCGTGTGGCTTCACTCACCAGCGAAACTCCATTATTTATATGTTATAGGAAGATCAATTTTAGCTATTCAGCCCCTATTAGATTTCTGATTCTCCCGTCAAGATGGTGTGAGATACGGCATGCAAAAGTGCTATAAAAATACCCCAGAAGTCAACAAGCAGCACCACCTTTATTCTTAAATTTAGACTGCTTCTCTGTTAGGCAGCATTTTTCACGTGTTTTTTTTCCCCCCAAATTCCTATTGAATACTGAACCACAAAGAAATGGCCAAATTGCTTACGGTTTCCATCCACACAATTGCACACTTATGAGTCTGCCATCAAGGAAGCTATTGACTTTTCTTCCTGGATGGTCTAATTGTGCCCTACCTGTCAAGGCTCAGACTGTAAAGGACCTGCCTGCAATGCGGGAGACCCTCGTTCGATCCCTGGGTTGGGAAGGTCCCTTGAAGAAGGGAATGGCAACCCATTCCAGTATTTCTGCCTGGAGAATCCCATGGACAGAGGAGCCTGGCGGGCTATAGTCCACGAGGTCACAAAGGGACAGACACGTCTGAGGGACTAACACTGTTTTTCACTTTCTCATAAGGAGGCATTCCCTTTGAGGCACGTTCCTTATCTGAAAGGGTAGCACTCTCAAGTTACCTGTTCATAAACACCAGCATGTCAAATTTATTGCGAAAGCAAGTATAATCTTTTACCCAAGTTTGTTCCCTCTACCCTGCCTCCCCTTCCATCTTTCTTTTAATTCTTTCAAGGGGACAGCTCATGATGACAAAGTCCAGGACTTAGAAAGGCGAACCCTTAATTTGCTTGGGATGGGGTCCTTGTCGATGCACCAAAGAGGTACTAGGAGCTGCCACATGCAAGGACAGCTCAGGGCACGACATGGAAGTAAGGCACCCGGTGTCACTCCTTGAACCCCATTCAGCCCTAGACTATGCAAGGTGATTGGTTCCTCTGTCTCCATAGCAACAAGGAGGCCGTCTCCATGCCAACCTATGCTGACACGATGAAGCCCAACCCTTCTATACCTTTCCCTGGACGTCACCTGTCATCTCCCTAACAGACGCCTGTGGCCTGGTTTCTCCTAAACAGTCATCACACCACCTCCCTGCATCTACTCTGAGAAAGAACCACAGCGTTTGCGGCTAGACTCTCAGTTGAGTCTCACGGAGAAATCTCTCTCAAGGATTAAAGAGGGCAAAAAAAAGGAGGACAAAGGTGTGTGTGAAAGTTACCAAGGACAAGGATGCATTTTGGTTTTCAGAGTAGACACGGACAGGTACTATGATGCCTCTAAATTTAAAATTCCAGGAAGATTGCATTCTACCCTTTTCCTTCTCCTCGTACGAAACTAGCACATGTAAATAAGAAATGAAAAAAAAAAAAACAAAACAAAGGGTCTACCCTGTATCCAGTGGTCTGGTTGGTCTGTATCAAACATTTTAATTCAAAGTCTTCATGGACAAGGAGATAGCCAAGTTTGACTAGCGTGGGGTTAAGTTATAATAATATATAGAACATGATGGCTTTCACAGACTTTCACTGCTGTGTTATCCAAGCAAAAAAAACGGTCATTTTGTTCTAACATAAGAACATAATTTTTCTCATGGACCTAGCCCAACTTCAGTCTGGTTGGCCTTCTGAAGTCTACACATAGAAGGAGATACCCCAGTTTTACAAGCACTGGATTTAGATGGAACATTACTGTTACCAAGACTTTCACTGCTGAGTTATCCAAAAGCAAAGGGGGCATTGGGTCCCAGCAAGAACATTATTTTTCTGACTTAGCTAGACCCTTCTGACGACACACATCTGCTGTTTGCCGGCAGTCACTACTGGAAGAAAATGACGTCCGAGTTTAGGGCGACAAGGCAGCTTTTCAACAATCAATTTCAATCGTTCAACGAACTATCCCTCGCTTGGGTATTTAAAACAATCGGTGGTTCCTCTTAAGACTCAAAAGGAAAAGTGCTAGCATCTTAAGACGTTAAAGCCAAGGGCACTATTCCTGATGTTATTTTCAGTGGCTCCCTGAAGGCCGATCACGTTAGTTCTATTAGTTTCTTGAGATTCACCTTTTATAGGTGATCCCAGTGTAACCTACAAGACTATCCACTCACATGGATTCTCATCTGGGAATAAAGATGAGAGCAATACTACAAAGGCAATGTCCGGAAAGAACTAAGTCCTTCATTACAGGACTGTCCAGCTGCGTAAATACACACTGCACAAGCTCACAAGTGATAACTGCCCTGTGATGATGGAAGATAATAGCTGGGTCATAGAAACATCACGCACAGGACGTGATAAAAGGCTTTCGGGCACACGGGGAGGCTGACCCAGCAGGTGCGCTCTGCCGAAGACGCATACTCACCATCCTCCGTGGGCACGTAGATGTTCAGGTAGAGGCAGTCTTCATTCTGGTCCTGCACGTAGGTCATCAGGGTGTCCAGGTTGGCCGTGAACCACACGGGCAGCATGTCGTGCAGGAGCGACCTCTCGTCCAGGTGCTGGGGGCAGACGGCGGCGAACTGGGTGGCATTGCGGACCCCCGTCCATGAGGAGGGGGGCTCGGGGGGCTGGAAGCGCCTCTCCCCGGTGGGGGGTGAGGCGTAAGGGACCCCCAGGTACTGCTCCACGGGACCCAGGATCTCATTGGGCAGCGGCGTTCTCAAGCCCCGGATCTTGCCGTAGTTGGTGCTGACCACGGGGTACTGGGCCTGGCTGTCGATGACCGTGAACTTGACGGCCAGGGCGGTGATCCACAGCAGGACGTTGGAGTTGACCATGACGCAGACGGGGGTGAAGGCCAGCGGAAGGCATAACAGTCCCTGGGGTCTCGACATGGCTCACGCGCACATCCAGGGTTGGGGGGGTGGGACGTCCAGGGGCGGAGACTCTGAGCAGAACAGACAGAGCAGTCGGGGGGCCCTCGGGGAGAGAGAGGGGCTTCCAAGGACCGAGAGCCGGGAGAGGCGAAGGGCTTCCTGCAAGCCCACTCCCGATGAGGCATAGACAGAGCCCAAGGTCAACAGCCAGCCCGGCGGTGGTCCTGACCGCCCATTGCAAGACCGCGGTGCTGCCCTAATCCTCGCACCGGATTCCCGCCGCTGCAGGGCTCCAAAGATGCCAGGCCCGTCCGGCACCTCCCAGCAACAGTGGTCCTTTATAAGAACGCCGACGCACAGCAGGCGGCCTGCAGGGAAAGGAAAAAGCGGACACAGATGGTGAACGGAACACCGGCGTCACCGCTAGCATTTTACGTCTTCCGGCAAACCCTACACATCACTCCCGGAAATGCTTTTTCACCGATCAATGGAGTGCATGGTCTCTCCAGGCCGTAGACTCTAGCCAGTGTCCTGACAACTTCCACAGTGTTCCCCCACCGGAGAACAAAATATTCCAGGAACCCTCCAGACTTCGTTACATGAACCAACATGTCACCACAACATGTACTGATAGCGATGCAGACAACGGTATGGACATCTAATTTGATTCTTGGGCTTCCAGGGTGGCTCAGTGATAAAGAACCTGCCTGCCACTGCAAGAGATGTGTGTTCCATCCCTGAGTTTGGAAGATTCCCCTGGAGGAGGGCATGGCAACCCACTCCAGTATTCTTGCCTGGAGAATCCCATGGACAGAGGAGCCTGGTGGGCTACACTCCGTACAGTCACACAAGTTCCTAAGTGTATCAAGTAAACAAGTACAATTTCACTATTGTTGATATCAGCCTGTCAATGGACAGGCACCACCTAAACACTGTTTCTGGGGTGTTTAAAAAAAACAGTTCAATGCAGTTCAGTCGCTCAGTCGTGTCCAACTCTTGGCGACCCCGTGAATCGCAGCACACCAGGCCTCCCTGTCCATCACCATCTCCCAGAGTTCACCCACACTCACGTCCATCAGGTTGGTGATGCCATCCAGCCATCTCATCCTCTGTCATCCCCTTCTCCTCCTGGCCCCAATCCCTCCCAGCATCAGAGTCTTTCCCAATGAGTCAACTCTTTGCATGAGGTGGCCAAAGTACTGGAGTTTCAGCTTTAGCATCATTCCTTCCAAAGAGCACCTAGGACTGGTCTCCTTCAGAATGGACTGGTTGGATCTCCTTGCAGTCCAAGGGACTCTCAAGAGTCTTCTCTAACATCACAGTTCAAATGCATCAATTCTTCGGTTACTTTTATGAAATAGATAAACAAGAACCTACTGTACAGCATGGAGCTATACCCAATATTTTACAACAAGCTATATGGGAAAAGAGTCAGAAACACACATACACACACTCACACTCATATATAGCTGAATCAACACTGAAAACCAACTATACTTCACTTAAAAAATAAATATTAAAAAAACCCATCACTATGCCCTAAATTATTATGAGTGGAACTCTGAAAGTCTTCTAAGATGTGGAAAACAGATCGGCTTCCTGCCACGTGGACATTTATCAGCCAATACCAAGGGCAGGCCAAGTCGCTTCAGTCATGTCCGACTCTTTGCAACGCTATGGACTGTAGCTCGCCAGGCTCCTCTGCCCATGGAATTCTCCAGGCAAAAACACTGGAGTGGATTGCCACTTCCTTCTCCAGGGGTATCTTGCAGATCCAGGGATGGAACCCACATGTCTCAAGTCTCCTGCATTGGCGGGCCAGTTCTTTACTACTAGCACCACCTAAGAGGCCCAACACAAAGGGAGCATCAAATTGAAAGCGCCTGCTAAAGCAAAAGATGTTAAAGATCTTCCTTGGGCCACGAAGATCCCCTAGAGCAGGAAATGGCAATTCAGTCCACTATTCTTGTCCAGTGAATCCCATGGACACAGGAGCCTGGAGGGCTACCGTCCATAGGGTTGCAAAGAGTCGGAACAGGACTAAAACGACTAAGCAGGCATGCAGACCATGAATACTTATCAGTCTCGGGCGGCTCAACAGCATGCATCTGGGCTCCAGGCACTGTTGCCCTGAACCTTAGCTTCCTTGGAAGAGACTGGACAACATGGTGGGTACATCTCCAGGACCATCAACAAGTCATGCAGCCTCTGTCATATCAAGTCACCATTCATAGTTAAGAGTGTTGGTAGAGCGATCCTGATTTTCATGTCAAATACCGCCTGCCTTCCACAGGAAAGCCTGCAGCCTATGTAAGAAGCCTATGATACATCTAAGCTGTTGACCTGTGGAGTTTGGGAGGAGCCCACTTTCCAAGAGTGACATCCTTGGGAATGAATTCCCTGGCGGTCCAGGGATCAGGTCTCCACGCCTTCGCTGACAAGGACCCGGGTTCAGTCCCTGATTGGGGAACTGAAGATCCTGCAAGCCACTTGCTTCCCCTCCCCCTCCCCTCAAAACAAACAAACAAACAAAAAAAAAAATACCCTGACCATTTCTCTGTGTCTCGGTGTGGATCCCACAACTCTCAATAGATAAGGGATGTATGATATTTATAAGAATGTCACACATGAGCATTACAATTAATGCATTAGAGACAGAAAATATTTCAAGTGATCATACAAGGATGCTACTTTTTAAACATCAACATTTTCTCTTGAAGTGTATAGTTGATTACAGGCTTCCCAGGGGGCTCAGTGGTAAAGAATCTGCCTCCAATGCAGGAGACTTGGGCTCAATTGCTGCATTGGGAAGACCCCCCCAGAGGAGGGCATGGCAACTCACTCTAGTATTCCTGCCTGGAGAATCCCATGGACAGAGAAGCCTGGTGGGCTACGGTCCATGAGGTGGCAAGAGCTGGACTCAGGTTAAGTGACTAAACAATATAGTTGATTATACTGTTATTTTCGGCCGTACAGCAAAGTGATTCAGTTATAGCTTCATGTACTTTAAGAATCCTTTTCATGACAGTTTAGCGTAGAATACTGAATACAGGTCCCTGTGCTATACAGGAGGATCTTGCTGTCTCTCCATTCTGTATATAAAAGCTCACATCTGCTAACCCTAACTTCCAGCTCCATCCTTCCCTCAACCTCCCACCTTTGGCAACCACCAGTCTTTTCTCCATCAGCTGCTCAGTTGCTCAGCCGTGTCCAACTCTTTGCGACCGCCCCCCATGGACTGTAGCCCCCCCAAGCTCCTCTGTCCATGGGATTCTCCAGACAAGAATACTGGAGTAGGTGGCCATTTCCTCCTCCAACTCTCCATCAGACCCTACCTTTAAATACGCAGCATTCTGCAACCCAGAATAAACGAATGTGTTTCCAAGGACACGGTGGGTTACTCAAGAGTCTTTCTGGACCAGAATGTAATTACACATTTCATTTCAGGGAACGGGGCTGAGCAAAATATGTCAAACAGATAATTTACTTTTTAATGAAACGTAGCTGAGCCAGATCTGTCCATCGGGGAGCTAGAATACCCCTGGGGGAAGCTCCGCCATCCATGACAGCCCAGGCCGAGTTAATCAGAGCTGGATGAAAACGCGCTGAGGCGCCGGGTGGTAGCATCAACAGGGAAAACTCCGCATCGCACCCAGCAGCTGATGGCTGTGTCTGCGTCTATCTTCGCACTGGAGACAACACTTGGACGCCTGCCACGTGGCGATCCAACTGCTGGATAATTCAGGGACAGATAAGAATGGGGCAGAGGTGTTGAGTTGCTCAGGCTTTCTGATCCTGAAAGTCTTTTCTGGTTTAGAACCAGCATCAGCACGTCCTTCTCAACCCTGCCTCATGGTCATAGGAGGTGTCAGTCATATCCCATTCTGATCGATTTGCGTGGCCAAATGCTACCACTCTATGAGCTGGGAGATGTGACTCAACCTCCCTGAGCTTTTATGTGGATGGAGTGTCATGCCTTCTTCATGGGGCTGGGGTGAGCCACAGGTGAGCAGAGGGTCAGGGTTTAGAAAACCTCCCCTCATCAGGAGATGCTGGTGTATAGTTGCTTTAGAAGGTTCGATTACTTTCTACTCTATAGCAAAGTCGATCAGCTACACGTGGAGACATATCCCCTCTTATCTGCATTTCCTTCCCGTTTAGATCAACACAGAGCCCTGACTAGCGCTCCTTGTGCAGGACAATAGATTCTCACTGAAAGGTGAAAGTGCTGATCGCTCGGTTGTGTCCGACTCCTTGCGACCCCATGGACTGTAGCCCATCAGGCTCCTCTGTGCATGGGATTCTCCAGGCCAGAA